>NC_070583.1:32813510-32876010 GCF_027409825.1 Scomber japonicus | reverse complement strand
AACACAAAGTACAGTCATCAAGCGTTAAGTAAATGCACTAAAGTATAATAGAAATGTGATAATAAGACCTGATGAGAGCGCTAGACTCAGAAGCATTCATCCTCTGTCTGCCATGAATGTCTAAATTTCAATTATTGTTATTTTTTTGGTTTAAATCTTTTAAATTTGAATTATTTTCTCAAGTGTAGACTAACCAGCCAACGCCTAGTTTTCTCTCTAATGTTGCAACCAATGATTATCATGTACTATTAATACATTCAATAAGCTAAACTTCTTCCCAGGTAATCTGGGCCTGTAGACGTCCGGATGACAGATTCCAGTCCTGGACCTTCTAGCTTCATTGTTGACTTTCATTGTGCTTCTCTCTCCTCTATCCTTCCTCTCTCTCCTCTATCCTTACTCTCTCTCCTCTATCCTTCCTCTCTCTCCTCTCCTTCCCCTCTCTCCTCTCCTCTCCTTCCTCTCTCTCCTCTCCTTCCTCTCTCTCCTCTATCCTTCCTCTCTCTCCTCTCTACCCCAACCGGTCGAGGCAGATGTTCTCCCACTCTGAGTCTGCCTCTGAGGGTTCTTCCTGTTAAAAGGGAGTTTTTTCTCTCCACTGTGTCTCATGTGGGAATGTTGGGTCTCTTTAAAGTTAAAACCTGAAGAGTTCGGTTTAGAACCTGCTCTATGTGGAAAGAGCCTTGAGATGACTCTGTTGCGATTTGGCGCTATACAAATAAAGATTGATTGATCTCCATTATTATTCCACCTGTTGATTATTTTCTCAATTAACTGATTGGTTGTTTGGTCAATAAAAAGTCTGAAAATCTATTCAGTTTACTGTGAGAGAGGACTAAATAAACATTTTAAGGAGCTGAAATCAGAGAATTTGGACATTTTGTCAAGATATGCAGTTAGGGAATAAGGATGCAACACTCTTTTAATATAACATGTACTTATTGTAATGTTACGTGATACTTATGACCTGCTGAGCAACACAGCTGGAAGTTTATGACAGATAATTGAGCATCTTCCACAGCTGCCTGAGCAATAAACGGACACTCCTGGTTTTCAGTTCAGCTTTATTTACTGCAGAAAAAGCTTTCCATCGTACCGCACTCAGATTTAATAAAAAGTGGTACAGAAAACATTTCCCATCAATCCCCAAACTTCAGTAAAAGTCATGCTGTGGTTTGTGATAACAGAATAAATACCTGGTGGCTAAAAAATACTCACAATGTAAATTCTCTTTAAGTTCTTCCTCCTAGTATCTACAGTGTAAATCCTTTTTTCAAGTTCTAAACCTACATGTGTGTGTGTGTTATGCTGTATATCGTGGGCTGTAAAGTGTTCCACAAAAAACTAGAACAAAACCCCCTTAGTCCTCAAGTAGATCGTGAGAAAGTGAAACATCAAGATTTCTATTATTTGACAGTAAAAGTTGCATTGACGTGAAAGTCTTTAGAGTTACAAAAGGATATGTGTTATAATCTTAGGCCTATTTTTTATCCTCTCTTGGTGTTTAGAGAGATAATTATTATATAAAATCAGACATACCAACTTAACATGCTTTAAATATGTGTAAATGGTGTAAATATGAGTCTTATGGATCTAAATGGAAAAAAAAACTAGACTAGAAATTTACTGTTATTCAGAATCAAGTTGTCCACCTATAATGAAACTGTCTTTGTGCATGTTCCCCCTTTATTTTAAGGCGGTCATGATTTCCAGTCACTCAGCGTCTTACAGTTTAACCAACCAGTCTGGTTTCCATTGGACAGTTTCAGTGTCCCATTTAAAAGCTTTAAATGCTCTCACTGCTTTAAGACATTTTCTGTCAAACCAAAGCAGATAAGTAACAGAGTCCTTCACGTCTTTGGCTTTTTTTTTTGTTAGGGGACAGTGTTGGTACTCATGTTGAAATACTATATGTGTATATTGTATGTTTATGATTGTTTTTATCACACATTTGATCACGCAGGAAGTGGGCTGACACGAAGATACGGCGGCTGTCGGATGCCCCGCTCTGCTGCGGTGAATTCTGACGCTGCTGCTCTGCTTTCGACAGAGATGCTTGTTCAGCTTTTGTCTTTTATGACCTTTTTGTTTCTCTGTTGTCTCTTGTCTTTCTTTTCAGGGGGGGGGTGGAGGGGGTTTAGTGTGGATCTCCCGCTGTTGTGTGTATTATGCAATATTTCCCCTGCATGGCAGCGTCTATCATGCAGAGCTGTGAAGTGTTTTCAAGTGTGAACATGAAAAGCAACAACAGCCTTAAAGAAATCAACTACTCTTCGACACAAATGTATGAATTATGAAGTATTATTATTATTTTTTTTTAAATCCTTAAATACTGTTCGGGACAAATTTAACCTGTTTTTACCATAAAAACACCCCAAATGTCTTTTACTCCGAAATTTGATGACTTTTCCTAAAGTGGCCCAATATGCACAAAAATGAAAATGTTATACTTTTGTTTAGGTGCTGCACATTTTTGTCTATTGAGGCTGTTCTGGGTCAACTTATCTCTGTATCTATTGCCATGTGTTTTAGTGAAATGAATAGTTAATAGTTTTAATAAGATAGTAGTTATGAGGATTTCTTTTTATGATGTAGCAGTGAAGACTGATGGCTCTAATGATTATACAATAAACCCCACAGCTCCATAAAGTTCTGCTCATTTACACTTTACATATAAAATAACATTTAACCAAGAGATGCAAACATGACTAAAAGAGACACAGATTGACTAAAGAAACCTTAAAACTACCAGAAACAGACATAAAAATGATTAAAACAACCTACAGTTAGTTTGAGTAACAGCTGCCATCTAGTTACCATGGTAACATGGAGATGGGGAGCATAAAGAGACTCAAAACTACCAATAAAATAACATTTCAATCATTATTGCTTTGTTATATTTTCATGTCTGAGGTAAAATAGGACATGATATTGTGTGATAGGAGATGTTTAGTGGTGTAAAAGCTAAAAAATACACTCTCTCTGATTTAATCACATTTATTAAATTAGTCAAATCGACTATTGATGCTTTATAAACACATCTATGGTTCAACATTCGGTATAGACACTTTGTATAAGGAGACTCTTAGACCGAACATACTGCGAGGGTGCAGAATATGAACAGTATGTCAGGGTTAAAGGATGCAAAAACATGCAGAAGATTTGCATACAACTCCTCAAATGTGAGGATTTACTACTTTTCTTTGTCATAAATAACAGTAAACTCAATGTCTTTGGGTTTTGGATTCCTACTTAGACAAAACAAGACATTTCAAAAGACGTCAGCTTTGACTCTGGGAGATTGTAACCAGCATTTTTCAATATTTTCTGACTTTTTACAACACGATTAATCAAGAGAATAAACAGCAGATTAATCAATAGTGAAAGTAATCAGTAGTTGGAGCTCTGAAACTCACAAAAGCTCCGCGGTTAAAAAACCTACTTTTAAACTTTAGAAAAACTGTTTGTAACTAGATAATTGTTTTTTTTATTACAGTTTAGCAGCAGTAAGATGTGTTTTAACTGACATGTCACGAAATATGAAACAATATTTATATTTATGAGCACCTGAATAATAATTAAAAGCTACAAGAGTGTGTCGTAAGAAAGCAAGAAGCACCTGTGAATACTTTTAAGTGAGCCCATCATTTGGATCTGAGAGTGAAATTCATGATGTTTACTGCCCCCTTGTGTTCAAAAAGAGGTATTACTTCACAAAATGTTTTGGAACAATCTGCAGAAACTTTTCAACAAATCAGGGTAAAATTTTCCACATCTGCTCTGAAAAAAAAAACCAACCACAGCAGCCGACGCTCTCCTCCCTCTCTCCCTCTCTCTCTTTTACCACCAGGTGAATATGAGTTTGTAGAAGTAGTCGTAGCTCCGAGACAAGATGTTCCTCTGCGTGATGTGAGGCTCGACGCTCACCGTGTAGCCCTGACTCTCAATGTCCATCTTGATACAGTCCAGCAGGTCTTTGACGGAGGGGACGGCTTTCCAGGGTCCGAAGGTCACCACCGACTCCTTATCCGCCTCCAGGCTGTTGATGGCGTTGTCATAGAAACCCAAATCCTCCTCCGTTCGCAGTATGCAGATCATGATGGTGGAGTGGCGGGCGGCGATGGCCTCTGCTCTGGCGATACGGATCAGCACCTGGAAGTAAAATCAAAATGAATGTTTAAAATTAATTGCTAACTATTTTGATAATCGGTTACTTGTTTTGAGTCATTTTTAAAGAAAAAAAAGCCCACATTTTCAGGTTTTAGCTTCTTAAATATGAAAATGTTCTGGTTTTCTAGGTGGTTTAGTGATGGAGAAACTGTTTTCACCATTTCCAAACACATTGAAACAAACAGAAGAGCTAAAACAATTAATCAATTAGTTGACTGAGAGTTTAAAGAAAATGAATGGGTAATTATTTTGATAATTAATATACTTTAAAAAACTGAATATTTCTGGGTTTTTACTGAGAAAACAAACCATATGAACAAGTCATATTAGGCTTTATGACATTTTAACAAAACAGTAAACAGATTACTAGTTACTCTATTTAAAATGTAATAAGTAATGTAGCTATTTTAATTACTTAATCAAAGTTAATGTAACTTATTACATTTGATGACTAACCAATGTTTTCAGCTGTAAGCGTTTCCATTAAGCACCAAAATCTAAGTGCAGCTGTGTTGTCATGGATACTGACATGATTTATAAGGGAGATCATTTCTTATAAAGCAACATTTATCTCTCATTTGAAAATGTATTCATTAGTTCATGTAGATTTTGATATATAAAATAAAGATATTTGATGAATAAAGTGGGTTTAATTGGTACTGTGACTCAATTTAAGCCCATGTGTGCTCCTAATAAACCCACATCATGATTTATTTACTAAATATAAAAAAAAATTATTGATTTCAAAGAATTGAAAACAACAATATATGTATTCAGTAACATGTTAAATATTAAAAAATGAGGAAAAAACCCTCCTGAGCTAAATCTTAAAGGTGTGACTTCAGATGTAACCTCCTTTGTAATCATCATTTTCATCAGTAACTGTAACAGATTACAGTTACATTTATTTTGTGATTAAATAACCTAACATAACCTTACATGTAACTAGTTACTCCCCAACACTGTGAACAATTCATACAGTAGGTTACAGTTTTCTGGAAATGTGTGGGATTTCTGTTTGTAGCTGACCTCGATGTTTTCTTTGTAGTGTGGGACTCTGGAGAGGAACTGCTGCCTTCCCACGAGCTCCCCGAACATCTGAGGAGTTTCCTCCAGACGTTTGATCAGTGGTTTGATGTTGTAATAGACCGCTTCTTTGTGAACCTGCAGGGAAAACACACACACACACACACACACACACACACACACACACACACACACACACACACACACAAACCTGGATAATTAACAGGCCTGATTATGAAGTTCTGCTTCAATGAGCCTCCCTAAAAACATACATTTCTCTTTATATATCATTAATCGATCTTTCAGGGCTCCTCCGTGACTTCTTTAAACCGGGATTAGACTGATTCTGAATCTACTTGTAAATGAAAGAGGACTCGAACCTGCTGGATGTTCTCAGTGGGCAGCCGGTCTGACCGCAGGAACTCCAGGACGGCTCCGAAGTGTGAACCATCGCGGTCGATGAAGAAACGTCCCTGGGCGTCTGCGCGTAGTTTGGGTTGTCCGGTGAACAGCTCGGCCAGCTTGGACTCGGGGTGTTTCCTGAGCTGACCCAGTGTGGTGCTGAAGAGGTGACCCCCGACATTTAACTGCACGACAGGAGTATGCTGGAGGGGAACATTTAATTTAATTTAATATTTTAAATCTTTACGGAACAGTTTTCTCCCTTTTGGATGAAATATATACAAAACTGATAATCCTGATTCAACATGTCCTGTAGAAAATGTGACCTTACCTAACATTTCTTCTTTTCATTCAAATATTTATTAATAAAAATACTCTCAAAATTGTACACAGAACTGTTTTTTGGGAAGTTCATTCAGCTTCATTCTCATTTCATTGCCTTTGTAGCCATCAGTCACCTTTAAGAATCAGTAATGGACAGTTTTTATAATTTCCTGATATTTCATAGACCAAAAAAACTAATTGATCAACAATTATGTAAGAAAATTATCAACAGATTAATCGACAATGATGCTAATCATTAGCTGCAGCTGCTAAAACTTATAATTGGGTTTAATTTAGATGCTGATCAGACATAGTGACGAATCATCATTGTTAACATCACACAAACCATATCTGATACACTTCATTGATTGACTGAAAAATAAAACAGCATGTGGGTTACTCACACACACACACACACAGAGAGAGAGAGAGAGAGAGAGAGAGAGAGAGAGAGAGACTGTGTGTTTAGTGGCTACAGGAAGGGCGTCAACTCCAGCTGATAAGACGACATGCCTTCACTGACTGACTGAGAATGAGTGAAGCTTGTCATCTTGTCATGAAACAAAGCAGCAGTGACGGCAGGACTCCATCATTCATATTAGAGTCAAGACTCCAGAAACAGACCCATGCAGAGTTAAGCATCGTTTCGTGTGTTGTTGAAAACTTAATACACTGTTTGAAACATAATTAATTATAATAATGAAAGACTGGTGAGTGATACTGAGTCTGGAGTGTCAACAATAATCTGTAAAGGACATTTGGTGATTTGCATGTAACAACAGATAGTATAACTAAAGACAAAAGACATTTTTAGCATCAGTGATATTGTAGTGTTTGGATAGATTGTTCATTTGATCATAACAGGCTGATCAGTACTCACACAAACACTTTAAAAGGCACTTAATCTCTCCTGTATATGAGTCGGTGACATATAAGGGTTGGAATACATCGTTTTAAAAGCAGCATCAGGTTTGTTAAAATATATATTGTATTTTTGTTATACAACAAAGTTATGATGTAAGATCATGCCAAACTAGTTGATATGGTGCTTTATTGAGAATTTACTTTTTTTAAGCAAGTTGAATTATTTGGTACAAGTTTTTATGGTTACACCACTTAGACATTTTTACCATAATCCTCTAATATATTCTCTCAAAATGGATTAAAAGCAGAAATTTGATGCTGGGTCCACAAAAAAAATGTGTGCAAGTTATTAATACGTTTATTTTCACATTTTAACCCTTTTAAATTTGACTAAACCACATGGACAAAAAAAAAACGTCATTGACCCATCAACACATAGCTTAACTGGGATCATAAGCAACATGTTTGGCTTTTTAATCCGTGTATATTCAACCATGTATATTCAATCTGAAGGTATGCAGTTAATAAAGGGTTAATATTCTTCCAACCGAGACATAAATTGTCACACATAAAACTTTTTTTCTTCTGTCTCCAAACTCGGAAGATGTGAAGACAAAAACCCAACAAAAAAGCTTAAATTAGCAACAAACTCTCTAAACATTAACTTTAAAACTTTAAACAGAATCGGAAAAAGGTGAAAGCAGCTGCAGTGAATAAAGCGCTCCACTGTCTGCCTGCATGCACCTGTCTCTGCACAGGTAAGGAAGTTCACTTTAACTCGAGCAGCTCCACTAAAAACACCCAACAACAAATAATGGTGTTATAATGATGTTTGTCTTACTAGAATCGCGGGTGCAGACTGTTTTCCATGTGATTTGTAGTCCGGCAGACTCATCTTGTCTTCAGTCTTTGTCCAGGTGAGAGCTCAGCTGCTCGGCAGGTTGGAGCCATAGGAGAGGAGAGGGGCGTGGCCTAACCCGGATGTAGTGCACAGGTGTTGACAGGTTGAGTCACTCCCGGCAGTAAATAGTTTAGTTCTCACATTTCTGAGTGATTGCAGATACATATTTTAATCCTTTGTTTATTTTGTTGGGTTTTTTTTACCACTTCCTGCAGCTGTTTTTTTTTTTTTTTTTTTTTTAAATCCCTGAAAGCTATTTGTAGTCTTCTGCACATACAACATTACTGGTACCAGGAAATAAAGCAGAGTGAGAACTCATTCATGACTTCCTCTTTTAAAAAAAGCTATTTTTAAAGAAAATTATGTTATGTATGTTATGTTTTTAACTGGTGTAATTAAAAATGAATACAACATTCAAGTTTTCAACATACTCCAACCTTTAATGGATGAGTCCACAATTTTTCAAGTCTGCCTTGAACAGCCAGGAGCTCAAATGAGGGCTGAAACCTGTTTTTCTTGCTGTAAGTAATCCTTCTTTCTTTTCATACTGACCATTAGAAGATCCCTTCATAATGCACTTACAATGTAAGTGATGGAGGACTAAATCCACAGTCCTCCTTCTGTGTAGAAATGTATTTAAAAGTTGATCTGAAGCTAATATGAAACTTCAGTTGTCCAAATTAGTCAAATCAACTCTTCTATGTTTCAACGTTACAGTATTTTTTGTGCCAAAGTCCCTCTTTTTGTTTCTATACTTCCATCACAGCTCAACAGGGAAACAGAAAGAGGGAATTTGATGCTAAAAAGACTTTAGATGTCTCAGATATCCATTTGATATGACTAACTCAGACTGATGAAACTGTATATAAGCTTTCGAATCTACTTTTAAATCACTGTGTGGACGCACTGTGGATTTAGTTCTCCATCACTTTACATTGAAAGCACATTTGAAGATCTTTTAGTAGTCAGTATGAACAAGAGGAATGATTACAGCGAGGAAAATCTCTTTCACTGTTCATATGAAAACCAGACTGTTGGTTTAAGACATTTTAGCAATTATAAACCTTTAAGTCATAACATGAATTAAGACCCGTTAGATTCAGTTATACTAGAATAAAAGTAGGTGGACTGATGTGTTCTCTCTCTTAGTTCTTGTTTAATAGCCGAGCTGCAGCACTTTGAATTAGCTGAAGCCTCTCAGTGTTTCCTTTCTTAGGAGGCCAGTAAAAAGTGCATTGAAATGAATTGATTTATGAATAGTCCACTTTAGCTGTTGTTTAGGTCACCTTGTTAATGTGAGACCTGAAATTTAGATCTGAATATAAATCAACACCAAAGTTTATGACCTCAGATTTAATCTAGATAGATTAAATCTGAGGTCATAAACTTTGGTGTTGATCAACAATCTGGGGAAATTAATTTCATCTAGATAGATGAAATTAATTTCCCCAGATTGTTGTACAATGTTTCTCTTTCAGTCTCAGGGTCGACTAGAAGGATCTCTTCTTTTGTTCTCATTTAATTTTAAGAAAGCATTGATGCTTATTGCCAGGAGGCAGTAATGGAGTTTATGGCTGCATCATCATTTGGTTCAGCGGAGATTTACAAATGTGTATCATACGCATAACTATGGAAACATACATTATGCTCTCTGATGGGAGTCACACAGTCAGAGAGACCAGCCCACTTTATAAGAGGATTGATTAAGATGTCGTGGTCAATCGTCTTGAAAGCTGCGCTTAGGTCTAAGAGGAAAAGAATTGAGACTTTACTTTCATCAAAATTTAATTAGAGGTCAATTTTACTGTTTCCAACTTCCTTTTGTATCTCACAGAGGTCACTAATCTATCTAGCTTTAGATCTATCTATCTAGCTATCTATAGATCTATGTGTGCATGTGATAGCATCGTGCAGTCCCACCGGGCTCACTGATTGGTCGCGCTGTGACCGATTTGCATAATTGGACAGATCTCCGACCACCGAGGAGATACTGAGATACGCAGGTAGGAATTACTCCAACTTTCCTTGAGACGACGGTTTTTTTAATTTTAGGACAAACAGCACCTTTTCGGTAAGTGAATTTACATTTTTACTCTTATTTTACCGTGAAAAATTCCTCTAATGTCACAAAAACAAACTTATTTGTGCAGTTTCAATATTTTTCTGTTGCGTAACCAATTAAATTGATGTAATTCAGCTAAACTCGGTGTCGGTGTGCTGCGGCCTGTTTGGAGCATAATTCAAGTATTTTTTTCTGTTTTTAAACGTTTAAATCACTTTCTTTCAACGTGTAAAAAGTAAAACTTGAAACTGGAAAAGTTGTGTTAAGCGCAGTTTCATGCAGACTATTTGACGAGCTTAATTAATTAATTACACTCATTTTGTAGGTTAAACTCTACAGAAATTGTCATTTGGTGTTGTAGAGACGGTATTAAAAGTTGTAGTAGGCTATTAGTTTTTACAGTGGTTAATTTGTAAAGCACAAACAGACAGGTAGACAGCAGAGGAGACGGAGAAGCATTGATTGAAGCTAATAAAAACACGGCCATGTGCAACTAGGCCCCACATCCTTAATGGCTGAGGGGGCGCTACACCCCATGAACTCCCCAAAACAGCAAAAATACTCATGAAAAAAATTACAGGCAGAGGACAGAGTCTGTGTAGATATTTTGTGACGGTAGAGAAGGATTACCTCTATGTGGGTCCAATTTCCCCCCTAAAAAATGTTTTATTTCATTTTGGCAGAGGGATTTGGAGTAGGATATATTTATCTAAACATTATTGGTTTGGGGAATACCTGTCAGGTCTTTAGTTAACTGATTATATCTATGGTTAACACTTAAACTGGCAGTTTGTCCTTTTTAGTTCACAAATCTGTGTTTTTAATGTTAAAAAGAAATATTGAGATATATTTAGAAATTGTTTTGAAGGCTGTGATGCAGTGGGGTGCAGTTCGCTGTTTTCTCCGCTAGATGGAGTGCAACTCTGTTAGTTCATACATCGTTAAAAACATTATTTTCTCCACCAGAGATCAGACTCTAATGTGACTTCCAGTTTATTTCCCTTCTTACATTTAAAATGAGGACAGTGTTTAAAGTATATTAAATTCAAAGTTTTTAAAATGAGTTAAATCTGTTTTTGACTCGTGTTGGACTCTGCTGTGTCACGTGACCCAGAAGTGCCTCAAACCGTGAGTGAGACTGAAGCTGCAGAGGAGCACTACTCTAACTCCGACCCTTCCTCAGTTATCGCTTCTCGGCCTTTTGGCTAAGATCAAGTGTAGTATCTGTTCTTATCAGTTTAATATCTGATACGTCCCCTACCCGGGGACCATATATTAAATTGATTTTTGGAACAGGGAGATGGAATAGGGGCTTGCTCCGTCCACTCCACGCATCGACCTGGTATTGCAGTACCTCCAGGAACGGTGCACCCCCCTTTCTGTGTTAAATATAAAAAGACTTACGTCAAAAAAATTCTTAAATTGCAATTGTGTCATTTTATTGATACAGTATATTTATAGCGTCAGTAATTTTAATATTTCGAGAAGCTCAAAAGTTGTGACAAATGCGCTCAAGTAAATGGTGTTTAGTAGTTTATACTCTGCAGGAATAGTCAGTTGGTGTTGTAAAGATGTTTTTAATAAGTAATAAGTGGTTGTTTTTCCACAGTGGCAAATTTGTAAAGCACAATTAAACACGGTCAAACAAACGCAGGTAGACAGCAGATGAGGGAGGCGGAGAAACATTGAGTTTAATGTAAATAGAGCCATGTGCTACGAAGCCCCACATCATATTGGCCCGTTACACCACCTGACTGCACTACATAAACTCCACAAAACAGCAAAAATAATCACGGAAAGAATATATTTTTTATTTCATTTACAAATGGCAGAGGGATTTAGAGTATATTTATCTGGGGGAATACCCGTCAGGTCTTTAGTTAACTGATTATATCGACGGTTAATACTTAAACTAGCAGTTTGTCCTTTATAGTTTGCATGTTTGTTGTTTTTAAATGTTAAATGACAAAGAAATATTTAGATATATTTAGAAATGGTTGTTTTTAACGCTGTGATGCAGTGGGGTGCAGTTCGCTGTTTTCTCCGCTAGATGGAGCTGCAACTCTGTTAGTTCATACATCGTTAAAAACATTATTTTCTCCACCAGAGATCAGACTCTAATGTGACTTCCAGTTTATTTCCCCTGTTACATTTAAAATGAGGATAGTGTTTATTTAAAATATATTAGTAAGTAAGTTTTTAAAGTAAGTTAAATCAGTCCTTGCCTCGTGTTGTGGACTCTGCTGTGTCACGTGACCCAGAAGAGCCTCAAACCGTGAGTGAGACTGACGCTGCAGAGGATTACTCCTTTAACTCCGACCCTTTCCCAGTTATCGCTTCTCGGCCTTTTGGCTAAGATCAAGTGTAGTATCTGTTCTTATCAGTTTAATATCTGATACGTCCCCTACCCGGGGACCATATATTAAATTGATTTTTGGAACAGGGAGATGGAATAGGGGCTTGCTCCGTCCACTCCACGCATCGACCTGGTATTGCAGTACTTCCAGGAACGGTGCACCCCCCTCTCTATGTTTAATATGAATAAACATATCTTCCTATAAACGTGAACTGTCACTGGGCAATTGAGTAGTTTGTTGACATATTATTGTGTTAGTATACTACAGAAGTTATGTATTTATAGCGTTTGTGTTTGTAATTCTAATTCAAAGCTGCAAAGTTGTGACATGCATGGCTCTATTAAATATTAAATGCACACAACAAGTAATATAGGTTGATAGTTCATAAGCAGGAATAGTTGGTTGGCATCATCCTGGTATTGCAGTATCTCCAGGAACCGTGCACCCCCCCTCTCTATGTGTAATAGCAAATAACTCAGCATAGTAGATAAATTTACTATTAATGTATAATTGATTATCTATGTGAATACTCTATTGAGGTTGTACACTCAGTAATATATGCGTATTTACAGTGTTTGCATCCCTTATTTATAAGAGCAGGAAGCTGTAGAGTTGTGTATGCATGGCTCTATTAAATGCACACAGCAAATAAATGCTGAGTGAGATAAAACAAGATGAGATGCATCTTTATTGATCCCCTTTTGGGAGAAATTTAAATTAACACAGCAGTGTTAGTAGCATGGTGAAAGTGTACTAAAAATAGAATCATAAATAAATAAGACAAATAGGATGAAATAAATAAAACTAGGGATGGGAAAATTCCTCGATTATACTATGCTGTCACTCAGCTAACGTTAACAGAGCGGAGCAGCTAACGAGAGAAGCTGACCAACTCTGAGGTGAAGAAAATAACTCTGTGCTCAGTCTGTCTCACTTTCTATAACCCTGCATCTGCTCAGTGTGTCTATACTGTTGACTTATTGTGGTTTACTTATTTTAAGTAGTATAAAACAATAAGTAAAACAAGAGTTCATATTCACTTGACTTCTTGTATCAATTGACGAGGATGTGATTGAGATGCATCAATAATCATACAATTGATTCGTAGCCCTCTGAATAGCATTTTAATAAAGTCGTGAGGTGCTGAGAGATTCCCACCCCTATAAAACACTATATACAGTAAACTGGATCTTTGTGTAAATAAATCTACAGTTTATAAATGTGCAGATGTTCCAAAGATTATATACAGAATATACCCGCATACAGATAAAAGTAAATGTGAAATGTGCAAAGTGAAAGTAGATAATAAGATGAAACATGATGTGTTCACTGTCCCTTTACAAATTTAAGAAATGTGAGAACTTGATTTATTCTCTTACTTTAGCTTCACTGATCTACATCTTTGAAATTAAATGGCTGGTGGGAAATTCTCACCAGTGTTTCCCCCCAGTAGGTTTTGGGAGGGAGCAGTGTGTCTTATATTTAATAAGAAAACAACAAATTCACTTTGTTTGAACTGTCTCTGTCTGTCTGCCTGGACTGGAGCTGTCTCTCCCTCCTGTTGCAGTTATTGAGTGAGTGGGGGAGGGGTTAGTGTGTGTGTGTGTGTGTGTGTGTGTGTGTGTGTGGAGGAGGGGGGGGGTGTCCTGTCTGCTTTTCTCTGATATGTTATAAGAATAATTTATTTTTGCTGTTATATAGATAAATCATGCTGAATATCCCAGAGTCAATGTGCTGTTTCTTAAACAGTGTTGTTGCCACTCCAGACCAGTAGGTGGCAGTAGCAGGAATGTCTGTTGTCCCGGTAACAAAGAAACAGGAAGTGGTTGTAATATGAGGAGGAGGAGGGGGGACAGGGGGACATGTGCTTTCTTTTTTTGTTTTTTTTTCTGCATTTCAAATGTGATTAAATCAACTTGTGACTGCAGTATGATTTCACTTTGGCTCATCTGAAGCTGTTGTTGGTTTGTTTCTCATTTGTTGGAGGTAAAACTGAAACAGTGGGTGATTTTAGGTTCGGGTATGATGTGGTAGTGCAGCAGTGCATCATGGGAAAGTAAGTCATTATTTGTCGTTTTAAAATAATGTTCGTTATGTTTAGTATAAAGGTCTCCTTGTGTGTTGGATCCCTGCAGATCCACAGTCTCATACAGCGTGTGGTTTGGATGATGTTTGGATGGTTTACCATCGGTCAGGGTGCCGTGTCTGTGAAAGACTTCCTTGGCTCGGATCTGTACAACTCATACTTACCTGGCAAGGGAGATACCATGATCAAGAAGGTGGTTCACCCAGGGCGAGGCTCAACCATTGCACTCCGGTTGTGCTGACCTCTGCGAATTCCCCAAATGTGGGAATCTCGATTGCATAATTTCTGGTAGTGGGGGACTGCGTTCGCGCTCTCCCCTGATGAAACTGTTGAAAGAAAACTAAACTGAAACTCAGTAGTAGATGATGAGAGATGGTGTTTAGGTGGTTGAAAGTATGGACTCTGATATAGAATATTTGAGTTGGAGGAAAACGCTTTTAAGAAGCTGTAAATTAACATAAAATGTTATATTGACATGTGTGTCAATATAACATTTACATTGAAAATGGTTCATTGCTTCAAAGCATGTGATACAGTAACAATGACGGCATCTGCTGAGCAAATATTGGTTAGTATGGATGGAATAAATCTGACTTTTACATTTGAAAGGGGGTGAACAGCCCTCTTTCTGTGTCCTCCTTTGAGCCATGAAATGTCTGCAGATGGGGATGCACCCAACCACCTCCTCCACCTGCAACACAGATAATACATAGAAAGCATTTGGTTATTGTTGTGTACAAAGTAATGTTAAAATATACGAGAAATGACAAAACATGTAAAACCAATTCTAATTTACATTCATTGCATATAATGTGAATATCACTTACAGGGGAGTCAGTGAGAGGCGATTCCAAGGGGTGATCATGAACTCTGTTTTTGGACGGGGACTCTGGGCGGGTTAGTGGACACATGCTGTTTAGACTGGACAGGGGTCTGCTCGGTCTTTTCTGTGGGCTGGTAACCCTGGGATTGGGAAGCCAGAGATTGACTCCTGGTCCTGCCCTTAAATGGGGATTCTTGGGTCTTGAGCAAGTCTAAAAAAAAAAAAGACCAAACGAAGTAGAACTATTATTGAGGGCGTTTTCAGACCTGTAGTTGGATTGTTTGGTCTGCAGCAGGCAATAAATGTAGCAGTACTGTTATTTGATTAAAACACACTAAATGCTGTTGGTGTGAAAGCACCATTATTTATTTTTCTAAACTATTAAATGTGTATTAACTCTCTATCTCACCTTCCACAGCCTGACTTGCAGCCAACAGTTCAGCTTCATCACCTGGCCATGATGAAGGATCACACTTGGAGGTGCTTGCGTTCAGTTGCTGGAGGAAAAAAAGGTAAACTAATGATCTAAATGTTATGACGTACCAGTTTTTAATTATTAAAAGCAAACAAGTACATTTAGGTGAAGTGCTTAAAGTGTGACTTATCAGAATAATTTTCAATCCTGCTTCAAGCACATAATCAAACCTGTACTCACTTGATCTTTCTCGTTGATATATTTCCTGAATCTCTTTATCTGCGCAGTTGTGATGTGGGTCACTGGTGTGTTCAGCCATCTTCTCACAGAACTGTTTGTCTTTTTAATTATCTCTCGCTGCTCATCGCTTAACTCCTCTGGCCTCTCCTTTTGGGCGTGGTGCTGTCTGTAGAGTTCCTACATCTCCTGAAAGGTATGATCCTCAAACCCTTTCTGGCAGTTGGTTGTTGGTGTTGGTTTCAAGGAGACTGGAGACTTGTGGGAAGCTCTTTGCATATTCTGTGAGGCAGTCTTTCACCCACTGGTTCCCAGTCTCTCCCTTTCTCTGTGTGGGTTTGTCACCTCTGATCAATGCTTGTCAATCACACTGTAAGCATATACACCAACTGAGTACTGACATCATTTATATCGTTGCAGTTGTGATAATGAGTTAAGAAACTTGCAGACCGATATACAGGTACTTTGTTTGAAGCATGTCTACGACGGTATTAAATATAATTAGCTTACTACTTCATGTAGCCCACATCGTTTGCCACAAGCCAGTGGATTGGTGCATTTTCATATTGTCCAAATGACACCACCAGCTTTCCCAGGCACAGGTGAAGCGATGGCACAGGGATACCCTCTGCTTTCTCGTTTGTCCTTTTTTAGTTTGCAAGTCCATGTTTTTTTTTTTAATGTTAAATGACATGAAAAATGAAATATTTAGATCTATTTAGAAATTGTTTTTAATGGGGTGCAGTTTGCTGTTTTCTCTGGTAGATGGAGCTGCAGCTCTGTTAGTTAATACATTGTTAAAAACATTATTTTCTCCACCAGACATCAGACTCTTATGTGACTTCCAATTTATTTCCTCTTACATTTGAGATTGATTTGTGTTTATTTAAATTATGTCATCAAAGTTTTTAAAATTAGTTAAATCTGTCTTTGACTCGTATTGGACTCTGTGAAACCGTGAGTGAGACTGACGCTGCAGACGAGCACTCCTTTTAACTCCGACCCTTTCTCAGTTATCGCTTCTCGGCCTTTTGGCTAAGATCAAGTGTAGTATCTGTTCTTATCAGTTTAATATCTGATACGTCCCCTATCCGGGGACCATATATTAAATTGATTTTTGGAACAGGGAGATGGAATAGGGGCTTGCTCCGTCCACTCCACGCATCGACCTGGTATTGCAGTACCTCCAGGAACGGTGCACCCCCTCTCTCTGTTTAATATAAAAAAAAAAAACTTAACTGAGTAGGTAGGCCAGTCTAGCAGCACTGATGAGTTTAGATCCATTTCAAGGTTGTTCAAGCACTCCTAAAAATAAGTAAATTATTTTTTTCCTATGAATTATTTTATACAACTTTAATTATTATGCAAGCTTGATCCTAGGATTGCCCATGACTGCCAATGTACGATTGAGTAGCTATGTCAACACTGTAGTGAGGTCGCACACTCTAGAAATCTGTGCTCATATGCAGCAATCCTTTGTAATCCTTATTCATAGAGCGGGGAGCTGCTAAGTTGTGACATGCATGGCTCTATTACATATAAATGCACACAACAAGTAATATAGTGTTTAGTGAGCCATACTCTGCAGGAATGGTCGGTGTTGTAGAGAGGGTATTAAAAGTTGTAGTTATTTTTTACAGTGGTTAAGGGGTCCTCACTGTTGCATTTCTGCTGTTTTCTGATAAGAATCATTTATTCTTGCTGTTATATAGATAAATCATGCTGAATGTCTCAAGAGTCAATGTGCTGTTTCTTAAACAGTGTTGTTGCCACTCTTGACCAGTAGGTGGCAGTAGCTCGAATGTCTGTTGCCCTAGTAACAAAGAAACAGGAAGCAGTGGTAATGTGAGGAGGGGGGAAACATGTGCTTTCTTTTTTTTTTTTTCCCAAAATTCAAATGTGGTTAAATCAACTTGTGACTGCAGTATGATTTCACTTTGGCTCATCTGAAGCTGTTGTTGGTTTGTTTCTCATTTGTTGGAGGTAAAACTGAAACAGTGGGTGATTTTAGGTGAGGGTATGATGTGGTAGTGCAGCAGTGCATCATGGGAAAGCCAGTAATTTTTTTGTCATATAAAGTTTAAATAATGTTTATTATGTTTAGTATAAAGGTCTCCTTGTGTGTTGGATCCCTGCAGATCCACAGTCTCATACAGCGTGTGGTTTGGATGATGTTTGGATGGTTTACCATCGGTCAGGGTGCCGTGTCTGTGAAAGACTTCCTTGGCTCGGATCTGTACAACTCATACTTACCTGGCAAGGGAGATACCATGATCAAGAAGGTGGTTCACCCAGGGCGAGGCTCAACCATTGCACTCCGGTTGTGCTGACCTCTGCGAATTCCCCAAATGTGGGAATCTCGATTGCATAATTTCTGGTAGTGGGGGACTGCGTTCGCGCTCTCCCCTGATGAACTGTTGAAAGAAAACTAACCTGATAATCAGTAGTAGTTGATGAGAGCTGGTGTTCAGATGGTTGAAAGTATGGACTCTGATATAGAATATTTGAGTTGGAGGAAAAAGATTTTAAGAAGCTGTAAATTAACATAAAATGTTATATTGACATGTATATATACACACACACACATTTACATTGAAAATGGTTCATTGTTTCAAAGCATGTGATACAGTAACAATGACGGCATCTGCTGAGCAAATATTGGTTAGTATGGATGGAATAAATCTGACTTTTACATTTGAAAGGGGGTGAACAGCCCTCTTTCTGTGTCCTCTTTGAGCCATGAAATGTCAGCAGATGGGGATGCACCCAACCACCTCCTCCACCTGCAACACAGATAATACATAGAAAGCATTTGGTTATTGCTGTGTACAGAGTAATGTTAGAATATACGAGAAATGACAAAACATGTAAAACCAATTCTAATTTACATTCATTGCATATAATGTGAATATCACTTACAGGGGAGTCAGTGAGAGGTGATTCCAAGGGGTGATCATGAACCCTGTTTGTGGACGGGGACTCTGGGCGGGTTAGTGGACACATGCTGTTTAGACTGGACCGGGGTCTGTTTGGTCTTTTCTGTGGGCTGGTAACCCTGGGATTGGGAAACCAGAGATTGACTCCTGGTCCTGCCCTTAAATGGGGATTCTTGGGTCTTGAGCAAGTCTTAAAAAAAAGACCAAACGAAGTAGAACTATTATTTAGAGCGTTTTCAGACCTATAATTTGATTATTTGATCTGCAGCAGGCAATAAATTGTTACACCGCTGGAGACTGAGAGGACCATGTGGAAGCCTGCGACGTGGACAAGGTAAGTGGCACTGTTTGTGATGCTGGCATCACTGCTTGACTGGACTGGGTGGCTTGGAGACTTGTTTGGCTTGGTAATGATGCCGATTGAGGAAGAAAGGGGAGGGGACGGGGGACTCTTGTTTTAAGCAGTCTTTTTCCTGCCCAAGATGGTGTGACCTCGTACTCCACCTGAGGCCGGCTGGTGTGAGGGATTTCCTCGGGCAATTCTGGCGCTGGGGTTTGAGTGGTGTCAGCGATGCTCTGGTGGCGACGGAGGACAGACAAACCTTTATCTGTGACATTTCTGGCAGCCAAGGCCTCTTGTCTGCGGATGAACTCAGAGACACACTTTGAATTAATCTTCAAGTTTGGAATGCCGAGCTTGCTGAGCTCAGCGTCGTCTGCCGTCACTCTCTGCTGCACCCGCTGGTACATCTTTGTCACCTGATGTTTCTGCGGTGACCCTCAAGCCTTGATGAGGCAGTACATCAGCTTGTTTTTTCTTGAGTCCAGCAGATGTGCAGCCGAACTGACAATAACGGTTTTCAACGTATTGTCAGTCAGTTTTTCCACATTGAACACAGCAAACTGGGGTTTTACATTTTCATATCGTGTCCAAAACTCTCTAAGCAACACAGCAGTTCTAAAGCTCAAGTCGAATCCATTGTTATATGGCAATGTCAGAATACAATTTAAGTCATCCGGTTTAAATTTCAACAAACCTTGAATCAGTTTCCTTGAGAAGTCCAGCCTCAACATCTTCATGGAGTCTACATATTTTTTTGCAAAAGTAAAACGGACACTGTGGTGCCTCCGCATGCCGGCATGGTTAGCCGACATGGTGGAGGCACCACCAGCTAAAAAACGGTTAAAAGAGAATAAAATCACTTTAAAACCAGATAAAACACTAAATAATCGATAAGAGACTATAGACAATCTAAAATCTGGAATAAATTAGCTAAAACAAATAAATAAATATTGCACACCACTCAATGACTGCAATGACACGCTTCTGGATGGGGTCCTACCTCAGAAAACTGAAGATTTTACATGTGGTCCTAAGAATACCTGTGTCTTTTAACCTGCCACCAGCGTTTGATTTTATTCAGAAGTTTTTAAGGCATTTTAACCTTGAGCATGAGGAGTTGCAGATTTTAACTAACCACAGGTCCAGGAACCAGTGAGTCCGGTGCGCGGGCTCACACTCGGCGAGCCCACAACAGTTTGGCGCAGCGTGAACCATCCTGCTCTCCCAAACAGACTCCGGGACCTGTCATGGATGGTGGCTCACGAGATCCTCCCGGTCAGGTCCGTCATGCACTCCTGGGGCTTGTCAACGCACTCAACCTGTCCCCGACCTGGTTGTGGCGCGCCTGAGTCGGTGAGGCATCTGCTCTGAGAGTGCAGTGCTGCTGTAGACCAGTGGGCAACGGCCGGCTCCTTGCAATTCCCGTACTTACCAGCAAGGGAGGTCCTCACAGCACAACTGGTGCTGTATGGGGTGAGCCTGCAAAAATTACTGTCAAAAGACTTTGCAAAACAATGGCTCACCCTAGCCGCCATCAAAGACGCCACTTGGACCTCCAGAAAGTTGCTGGTAAGAAAGCACATGCAGATCCCCCCCGTGGCTGTGATCCGAATGGCCGCAGCAACGGTCGAAATGGCCGTAGCTGTAGGCGGCTGGCCTAGGACACAGCCACAAAGAAGAATCGCCTCTGTGCCCATTCGGATGAAGGAGCGGGAGCCACACAACAAAAGGTCACAGCAGCAGCGGCCTGGCTCTCCGGGTGAGGCAGGTGGGAAGGAGCATCGGGGCGAGGATCTCCTCTGACCACCACGACAGCATCCTGAGAGACCAAATGTTTGGGGGAGCAGAATGAGTTACCCTTGGTAGGGTCTCACTGCGCTCCTGCACAAAGATGAAATCGAACAAAAGACCTTTTTAACTGATGCACTCCTTTTATGGACTTTTTAAATGGACACTCAGACAAAAACACTTGACATATGCTTTACAAATGAACAGCTATTTAATCTGTATCACCATTTTAGAACAATTGTTTTTATTGTTTTAAATATGGTTTTACAGACGGCACATATTTATTGTGATTCATTGTATGTATAATGTCCACATGTGAATATTTTATCTCAAATGTGAATCATTGTTGAAATAATTTGAACAAGTGTCAAAACTTTTTCGAAAGAAAAAAAAAAATCTGTTATCAGTTTAATATCTGATACGTCCCCCACCCGGGGACCATATATTAGGGCAATATATAGCGCATTTCATACACAATGGCAACTCAATGTGCTTTACATAAAACAGAAACATTAAAACATACAATTAACCCCCCCCCCCACCCCCCCATAATAAAAACAAAGTACAGAAAAATAGAAAGACATAAGATTTAAAATAATTAAAAGGCCATAGAGTGCAAATGAAAGATTAAAATGTAACGTGCTTTAAAAAAGCTCAATCATAAGCTCAGGAGAAGAGACGTGTTTTTAACCTGGATTTAATAACGTTCACAGTTGGGGCTGATTTCAGTTCTGAACACAATGGCAATGAACCTTAGATGTGTTATTGTGCAATCAATAAGAATTCAAATCACTGTGAAATTATGCAGAGACTCACCGTAATGTTAACACGGCTGGGAAAACTGCTCTGTGCGCCGGGCTGAGTTGCCTCAAGATGTCTGCCTCCCATGACAGGAACCGGCCAATGGCGTGGTCTTCTGACTGTTTGGCAGCTTTCTGGCAGGCGTTGCAGGCCAGGACCTCTGTTAACATGGAGTACCAGCCTCCAACGTTGCAGATCCGCCGGACAGTCTTCGAGTAGCCACATCGGTACAGGGACGCCTTGTTGTTGTCTCTTGCAGGCCACACACCTACTGGTCTCCAGACAAACAGACTGCTCTGAAAAAAGAGTGTGCCGAGAGCACACCCCCCCCCCCCCCCCATTACGCCAGGAGATTCGGGTAGGTGAAACCACATCCGGTCGTCTTTAAGGACTCTCCTCCACCTTGTTTTCCCATACTTGTCCTGGTATGCCATGGGCTTTTGAAAGAGCCCCCTCTCATCATCTTCCTTCAGCCACTTCAGGTCTTCCGCAGGGAGACCATTGACACTGGATTCCCACATTTTATGCCATCCCTCCAATGTGATCTGAAATAACAAAACAAACAAAACAAGAAAATGATTCCTAGTGTGCCTAGTGGGTTTCACATAAAGTTTGTTTGTCAGTTTCAAGCATTACCTCAGGGTGTGCAGCTTCTCCTTCAGCTGTCACGGGGGTAGCCTGAGCACCAGTCGTCTGATCTTCACCACTAGTGGATGATGCAGGAGCCTTTAAAAATGATCAGTGTATAATACATTAGTATGAACATCTACTGATTTGTTGTCTCTGCTTTGATTTTCTAACTGTAACCCTTTCACAGATAGTATGGAGACACAGTTGTGTTAACTAGCTCTTCTCCTGGCTCTGTGCTCACACACTAACATTCATCACTCCTTTATCTGTCTCTTACTTACTGCATTTGCACTCTGCATTGCACAGCAACGTGATAACTTAAATACATTCATTTAGTTGAGCATACTTTTTGTGGTGCACGTATGACCTTACAGCTAATGGTGACAGATATGTGGCTTCTGTGGATCATCTGACTGGCACATTCCTGCTTCTCTTCCCCAAGCATCCTCTGATAACATCAAAGACTTTTGTTGATACGTGTTTTATGTTGACTTATTTGATACAGGTTCTGCATTAATACAAGATATGTGCAGTGGTGACATTAATTCAAGACCTCATTGATATGTATACCTTCTCCTTCAAAGGTGGCAAGAGCCTCCGGCAGCACAGCATCATCTTCCCAACTGGACCATGATGAGCTGGAGGTGGCGGTAACAGAGGCGGACACAGCTACAGGGGCCTTTGAGGCGGTGGCGGACACAGCTACAGGGGCCTTTGTGGCGGTGGCGGACACAGCTGCAGGGGCCTTTGTGGCGGTGGCAGACGCAGCTAAAGGGGCCTTTGTGGCGGTGGCGGACACAGCTGCAGGGGCCTTTGTGGCGGTGGCAGACGCAGCTAAAGGGGCCTTTGTGGCGGTGGCGGACACTGCTGCAGGGGCCTTTGAGGCGGTGGCAGACACAGCTAAAGGGGCCTTAGCGGCGGTGGCAGACACAGCTAAAGGGGCCTTAGCGGCGGTGGCAGACACTACTGAAGGGGCCTTAGCGGCGGTGGCAGACACTACTGAAGGGGCCTTAGCGGCGGTGGCAGACACTACTGAAGGGGCCTTAGCGGCGGTGGCAGACACTACTTGAAGATCAATTCCAAGTGTGTGTCCGAGTTCATTCACAGACAAGAGGCCTTGTCTGCCAGAAATGTAACAGATCAGGGTTTGTCTGTCCTCCGTCGCCCCCAGAGCGTCGCTGACACCGCTCAAGCCCCGGCACTAGAATTGCCCGAGGAAATCCCTCACACCAGCCGGCCTCAGGTGGAGTATGAGGCCACACCATCTTTGGCAAGAACAAGAGTGCTCAAAGCCAGAGTCCCCCGTCCTCTCCCCATTCTTCCTCAGTCCAGTCTGGTGGCGATGCCAAGCCACCCGGTCCAGTCTGGTGGTGACGCCAGTCAGGTGGTGATGACAGCGCCGCTTATCTCGTCCACGTCGCAGCAGGCTTCCACGTGGTCCTCTCAGTCTCCAGCGCAATCAACAGTCTACAAGAGAAAAAGAGCTGAGCGTGACTTGTCTGGACCGCAGCGCCAGATGAAGGTGTATCTCTGTGCGCTCTGTGGCCAGCCTACACAAGGCCACAAAAAGTACAGGAAGAAGACTTTTTGTGAAGTGTCAAAGTCATCCACATCCAAGGGCTGCTCTGGAAAGACATACGAGACGTTCGCTGACTTTCAGCAGGCGGTTGACAATCTTTTTAGTCAGTCACAGGAGTAAACCCGTGTCTTAGTGTACATATTGTGTAAATACTGTGTAAATATTTATTGGGTTTGCTAATATTTTACCGCTTGTTATATTGTATTTATAGTTCTGTGTTGTTAATACAGTTCAAGATTTCACTGTTGAAAGTCCACCTATATGCACTCTGTGGCCAGCCTACACAAGGCCACTGTGTGTGGGCCAACGTAATAACTGAGCCACTTTATTCAAGTTTCATTTATTCCTTTTGCAGGGGAGGGTTGATTGTGTTTACTCAGGGGCACCTTGACCCGGTGTTCTGTAGTGTGTGTATATATGTGACTCCCTCCTCATTCACAAAGAGCTCTTGATAATCCTCACCTTTTGTTTTTCTTCGAAGGCCTTACCCCTTGTTCATCATAACTTAAGTACTTTAATTTGAAAAAAAAATCAATTTGGTTTAATTTGGAGTCAAATAAATATCTTTTTGTTAACATATACCATGGTGTGTCTCCCTTTTGTCTGTCTGTCTGTCTGTCTCTCTCCCCCTCCCTCCTTCCTCTGCTGTCCATCCCTTCTCGGCCCTTCTCATGTCTCTCTTCCACCTCCTCCTGCTGCTGATACAAATGGAGAGAAGTGAGTGAGAGAGGGCAAAAGGTCAAGAAAAGACGGCACATCAAACATTCGACATTACACTAACTGACTGCAATTTTTTGTGTTTCACTCAGTTTAGCGATAAATTGATTTAAAAATGAATTTCTTGAGGAATATGAGCCTTAAAACTAGATTCTGATATGTGGCTTCTCTTAGCAGTAATGCAGGGTCAGCCTTAGTTGATATTTTACATAAGTGGTGCAAACTCTGTAACAAACTGGCAATTGATTAAATTATGTGAACCATTTGAAATGCAGCAAGTATGGAGCTTATGTGATTCCCTTAGAAATGCACAGACAGGATGAACTTATACGAGCTGTGATCATTTGCATGGACGACACACAAACCAGTTCAGTGTAAAAAAAAGGTGACTTAGCCCTTTAAACAGGCAGGAATGGAAAATTAGATATAAAAGAACATGCATTGCATCTCCACCAGGATACATTATTGCTTTCTCTGGTCATTAATATCACACATACTAGTTCCTAAACAGCTCAGCGTGAGATCAGGTCCTCTTCCTCTTCTCCTTTAAACAGGCAAGAAAAAAAAAACATACCACAATATTTTTAATTTTTTGGGGGGGGGGGGGGTTTCATGCATTTCTCTGGTCATTAATAACACACATACTAATTCCTAAACAGCTTGTTCCTCTTCTGTATATAAAAAGGTGGAATTAACCCTTTAAACAGGCTAGAATGGAAAATGAGATGTAAAAATCTCTCTCTGACACTGCTGCAGGGGCCTTTCAGGCGGTGGCAGATACTGCTGCAGGGGCCTTTGAGGCGGTGGTGGACACTGCTGCAGGGGCAAGAACACAATTACTCATAATGACACAAATTATACCATTTTCTCATACTTAAATGTTTTATCACAGGGCAAACTTTGGGTTATCAATACACAGTTTAGTGTTCAGCATGACCATTTATGGAATATAATACCAAAAAAAGTCCAACAGAGCTCAGAAAATGTGTGTTACACCTTGCACCATGCAGGTCACCTGGCACCACCCAAAAGACCTGTGGAAAAACAATTAACAGTAATTTACATGTTGTGGAACTGGCCCTTTAAAGCTTAACAAGTACTTCCTGTGTTTATGTTAAGGTCTACATCATGATTTGCACTTCATATGGTCCCAAGGCCTTGTCACTTTTTAAAATAGCAAAATTGGACAAGTCCCACTCAGGACACATTAACAGGAAAAACATTGAGGAGAGACTTTCTACCTACTCCTCCAACCTTGTTCCAGTAGGAAAGCTCACAGAACCCCAGTGTGTTCAGATTTGGAAGAATGCAAACTGCCCTTTCCTTTTGAATAGTCACAAGGACCTAGCCTGGAGGGCAGTTCATGGCTGCCTCCAGACTAGAGCCTTCTTGTACAGAAGAAGATGCATCAGAAGTCCAAAGTGTCCGAGAATGAATTGTCAGGTTGACGAGACAGTAAACCATCTTTTCTGGTCCTGTCGTTTTGTGCAAAAGGTTTGGGGAACAATAAATTCATGGCTAATGGCCCTACATAAGAGTCCTGATCATAATGACATAATTTATGGGGATATGGACCCCAAAGAGACTGAAAAAGCTGTAAGATGGTGGACTGTTATCAACTGTATAAAAGATGGTATATGGAAATGTAGAAACTTGTTGGCCTTTAAGAATGTGTATAAATCCCCTGAATCAGTTGTGAAAGTAGGACTTTCTATTGTAAAAGATTACATTCAAAAAGACAGGAAGAAATACAGCTATGATGAAATTATTGTACAATGGAAAATTCCATATGGGTTCATTACAGAGTCAATGTGGGAGGGATTTAAATAGAAAACTCAGTGATTTTAATCATGTTTGATCACTAAGACAAATGAATTTGGAATGTTGATACACCATTGGGGAAATGCTAACAGTTTTGATGTCCTTTATGTACATCTAATGTAAATATGTAGATAGTTGTTTGTAATGTACTGTCATATCTGTGAATGTCCTGTGTTGTTATCAATGTGACATTAATTAATAAAGCGCCTAAAAATCCTATTGATTATTTATTTTGTGTCTTATCTGGTTTTAAGGGATTTTTTTCTCTTTTAACCGTTTTTTTAGCTGGTGGTGCCTCCACCATGTCGGCTAACCATGCCGGCATGCGGAGGCACCACAGTGTCCGTTTTACTTTTGCAAAAAAATATGTAGACTCCATGAAGATGTCGAGGCTGGACTTCTCAAGGAAACTGATACAAGGTACATTGAAATTTAAACCGGATGACTTAAACTGTATTCTAACATTGCCATATAACAATGGATTCGACTTGAGCTTTAGAACTGCTGTGTTGCTTCGAGAGTTTTGGGTGAGATTTGAAAATGTAAAACCCCAGTTTGCTGTGTTCAATGTGGAGAAACTGACTGACAATACGTTGAAAACCGTTATTGTCAGAATGTTCAATGAAACAGTAAATGCAGATGACATTTGTTTGTGGCTGGGGAGATATTGCACCGTCAAAGGCCAGGCTACGAAAGTGAGAGATGAGTACGGCATCTAGAATTGCGCTTGGAGGGTCCCCATCCAGCAATGGCAGGACCCCCAAGGCTTCCAGGGCTTGAAACATCTGCAGTCTATGGTAGTTCTGGGAGAGAACAGGGGCTATATCCATTACCAGGGCCAACCCAAACTCTGCCACAAGTGTGGTGAGCATGGGCACCTGGTTGAAGCATGTTTGACGAAAATGCAGAGAAATTGGACACACTTTTGAAGAGTGTACCAATGGCAGACGATGCAATCTTTGTGGGGAAACAAACCACCTTTTCAGAGATTGCCCAAAGTCATTTGCCAACAAATTGAAGGCTGCAAAAGTCACGGACAAGGCAAAAGATGGCGGACAGACAGAACGGTTAGGAGAGCAAATTGACGTAGCTGGGCAGGAAAATTCAAATCTCCCTCCAAATCCTGTGATTGGAAGAGAGGGAACAGGTGAGGAGGGAGTGAGGGAGGGGCCTGCATTTACCCCTCCAATGGAGAGTACTCCAAAGGATGAGGTGGTGCAGGCAGAAGGCGGAGCTAGCAATGAAGACCAACCACAGGATGATAGTGAGGATGCCTCCCTCCCCAATGCCCAGCAAACAGCAGGGTTCCTACATGTTTCTTCAAGTCAAATTTAAGTCTTTTTAAGACCTTTTTAAGACCATTTATAAAAAAAATTAAAACCCATTTCACAGACCTACTGGCAAAGAAAAACTTTTTTTTTTTTTTTAATTTGTTCATTTATTTCTCAAACAAATGAAAGTGTGGACTGTGTAAAGCATTGATGAAACATTGCAGCATAGTGGTATTAAACGCTACAACACCACAGAACAGACACAGACCACAGACAACAAGCCAAACAGAGGTGTGAAAAATCAAAGAAAATTTCAGCAGACCACAAAAGAGTTTAACTGATACAGTGGTAACGACCGACTCTTCTTCTCATTCAGTAGCTTATTATTAATATAATTTGCCTACTATGAAAGGAAATACCTTTGAAAAAAACATCTTCCGTGGTGGAAACACGGGGAATCCGTGTGTCCACCACGAAAGAGGATTCCCATTGACTTTACACTGGTATTGTTTCCGTGATTGGGACACGAAAATTTAACACATTGGTGTAATGAGGTAGTTATTATAGCCTATTTACTACCGCTGGACTTTTTGTTTACGTTTTTAAAAAGGAAATACTGTCCTCTTTTAGCATTTTACCACATGAATAATAATACAATCAAGTTTCATAGGCTGTTATGAAATCGCGTCATACTCAAAAGGTATTTTCTTTCATAGCAGGTTAATAATAATTAAAATAGCCTGACATTGATAATGTAGCCGCTTCTGCTATCGTCCTAAACTGTCCCCTTTATAACAGATTTCTCACAAACGAAGGTGAAAATAATTAAATCCAATGATCATAACGTTTACCCATCGTTTTTTTAGGTATCAAGGACACTTGTGTTGTTGTGTTGGCAAATGTTGAGGATATAAATAAAATCGACAGTGAGGAAATTAGTCTACTTCAAGCAGCGGGTTATCCGGTCTGAGAACGGGATAAATGTGAGATGAATACTCGACAAGGAGAAATATATCCCTGTTAAATATTGACTAATGGAGTAGTTATTGTTTCCAAGTGAAAATTATAGGCTATGTAATAAAAAAAATCTATAGCCTACAGCTTATTGCACAGCTGTGCTCCCGGTGTGGTAACACTGACTCTATTTCTCATTCATTAACACATTATCAATGTCAGGCTATTTTAATTATTATTAACCTGCTATAAAAGAAAATATCTTTTGAGAAAAATATCTATCAGCCTTGCACCGATGTGCATCAAAATATGATGTTGGCGCTCTAGTAGTATGACGCGATTTCATAACAGCCTATGAAACTATTGATTGTATTATTATTCATGTGGTAAAATGCTAAAAGAGGACAGTATTTCCTTTTTAAAAACGTAAACAAAAAGTCCAGCGGTAGTAAATAGGCTATAATAACTACCTCATTACACCAAAACGACAGTTATATCACACACAACCTGTTTTAGACAACAAAAAATCGTATTTAATGCACTATAATAAATTCAGTGAAACGAATATTAAAAATAACGATAAAATAAAAGATGTATTGATTAGAAAACAGCAATAATTACTGCCCACTATGTGACGTAGTTGAACCGGGGAATCCGTGTGTCCACCACGAAATAGGATTCCCATTGACTTTACACTGGTATTGTTTCCGTGATTGGGACACGAAAATTTAACACATTACGTGTCCCCATCACGGAATTCATTGTTAAGAAGTCGTGCCCGCGTCACGTATTTCTGAGAGATCAGGCTGAAGAAATGGGTAGCAAGGAAACGCAAACAAATGTTAAAAAACAACATAACGGCGCAAGTTAAACTTTCTTGTTTTCTGCTGAAATTTGCTTTGATTTTTCACGCTTCTGCTTGGCTTGTTGCTGTGGTCTGTGTCTGTAGTGCTGTAGCAATGTGACGTGCTCAGACCCGGGGCAGAGCAGTAGGGGCAGCGTTGCGTTCTCAATGATTGGTTCCGCCACTCTTCATTTAGGCTACGTTATTTAGGCTTATCAAAAATAATACTTGACAAAACGTTTGAGGAGAATGCGATACGGAGAAGTTATATACTGTTCAAATTTTAAGACCCAGATATCAAAATTCAAGACCTTTTCAAGTCTTTTTAAAGGTATTATTTCCAAATTCATTTAAGACTTTTTAAGACCTCGCGGGAACCCTGAAGAGGCCTTTGTCTGAATTGTCCTCGGATTCTCCCATTGTGTTGGAGAAGAAGGGAAGAGTTGTGGCTTCCTCAGACAGTTCATCTGTGGAGGAGCCCAGAGTCTTCCCTTCCGATTCACCCAATGAGGTTTCTTTTTTAACAATTGCTCTGCAATCAACCCCCAGGGACTCGAAATTAAATGCAACATTGCAGCAGAGGCCACCCCCCAGAGTCCCAAAGGGGAACAGAGCTCAAACCCTTCACTTTTCACCCGCAGAGGTGAAGGAAGAGCTCTGTTCACAAGAAATTACCTAACTGTTTTTTAAATGTGTTTTTAACACCCTCTGAGTCTTTTAAAATGTCTTACCTGTTATTTTAACCATACTCATGACACTCCCCATCTCTACCATTAATGTGAGAAGTGTAAAGTCGAGAGTTAGAGCCCAGAGTGTTTTATCCTTTTTAAGTTCCTTTAAGTCAGATGTGTTTTTATTGCAGGAATGCAGCCTACCGTTTTTAAAACATTACAGACAGTGGGAGGAGATGTGGCCAAAAATGTCAATATGGAGTGGATCCAACCACAATAAAAATGATGAGTGGCCATTTTAATCAAAAACCCTCAAGTTCTGGTGAAGGGCAGTACTGTGGTGAGAGACGGTCGGGCACTTTTAGCACATTTAGCTTTTATGGGACAGGATTTCAACCTTTTAAACATTTACGGTTTTAACGACAAGTATGACCTTTTAGAAGACTTGCAGTCCCACGTGCTAGGTAGGGCACCTTTAGTTGTAGGGGGGGATTTTAACTGTTTTCTAAGTAGGGTAGATAGGAGAAGAGTAGGGGAAGATTTTAAAGTAGACAAAACATCGGTTTTATTGCAGGGCATTTGTAGAGATTTTAAACTTCAGGGCTTCACCTGGTTCAGTGGTGATGGCACCAGAGCCTCTCGCATAGATTAAGTTTTTACACTGGACTGCCCACCCACCGATGCTAGATTAACTCCTGTTTTCTTCTCCGATCACCTTATGCTCTCTTGCACCCTTTCACTCTCTTCGGGCGTGACATCAGGAAGTGGTCTGTGGAAACTCAACTGCTCCCTTTTAGAAGATAGGGAGTTAGGTAGGCAGTTCAGGGAGCGGTACAAAGAGTGGCAGACCCTTCAAGACTTCTACGAAACACGTGCACACTGGTGGGAAATGGTGAAGGGAAAGACGCAGACTTTCTTTAGGCAGGCAGGTAAGAAAAGAAAGAATAGGGAATACAGACACATGATGGGACTGCAGAAACGACTACAACGGACTGCTGGGGAGTGGGGGACTGGAAAATACGTGCAACTTATACATGGACGACGTGAACATTTTATGCACCGACTTTTTATCTGTCAACAGGACCCTGGACTTGACTGACTGGTTTGGACAGGCCTCTGGGTCAAAACTAAATAGAGAAAAGACCCAAGCCCAATTTTATGGACCATGGACGGCGACTGAGACGACAGGACTCCCCCTGACTGTGACCCAGACTGACCAAAAAATACTGGGAATTAAATTTGACAGGGAGGGGGAAGGGAAAACAAATTGGCCAGACGTGGTAGGGAAAGTCAGACAAAGACTAGGATACTGGGGACTTAGAGGACTGACCATTGAAGGAAAGGTTTTGATCATCAAAGCAGTGATTTTACCTTTGTTTTTATTGATCAGTTCTGTTTTTATTCCTCCTAGGCAAGTGCTTTTAAACCTGGAGCGAGCCATTTTTTACTTTCTGTGGGGATCCAAGTGGGAAAGATTGAAGAGAGAAATTATGAAAAGGCCAAAGGAGAAAGGAGGAAAAGAAGTACCGGACATGCACCTGTTTTTAGGAAGCACATACACCACACTACACATGAAAATAGCCATGACCCCATCGAGAAACCCCAAGACGACGGCAATGACACGCTTCTGGATGGGGTTCTACCTTAGAAAACTGAAGATTTTACATGTGGACCTAAGAATACCTGTGTCTTTTAACCTGCCACCAGCTTATGATTTTATTCAGAAGTTTTTAAGGCATTTTAACCTTGAGTATGAGGAGTTGCAGATTTTAACTAACCACAGATCACTTGTCTCTGTTGTGCAGGAGCGGGAACCAGTGAGTCCGGTGCACGGGCTCGCACTCGGCGAGCCCACAACAGTTTGGCACAACGTGAACCATCCTGCTCTCCCAAACAGACTCCGGGACCTGTCATGGATGGTGGCTCACGAGATCCTCCCTGTCAGGTCCGTCATGCACTCCTGGGGCATGTCAACGCACTCAACCTGTCCCCGACCTGGTTGTGGCGCGCCTGAGTCGGTGAGGCATCTGCTCTGGGAGTGCAGTGCTGCTGTAGACCAGTGGACAACGGCCGGCTCCTTGCAATTCCCGTACTTACCAGCAAGGGAGGTCCTCACAGCACAACTGGTGCTGTATGGGGTGAGCCCGCAAGAAATACCCCCCCCAAAGTACAGAAAGAAAACAAAAAGTTTTCTTTCTGTACTTTTTGTGGCCTTGTGTAGGCTGGCCACAGAGTGCACATAGGTGGACTTTCAAAAGTGAAATCTTGAAGAGAACTATAATACAATATAACAAGCAGTAAAATATTAGCAAACCCAATAAATATTTACACAGTATGTACACTAGGACACGTGTTTACTCAGAGGCCTGTGACTGACTAAAAAGATTGTCAACCGCCTGCTGAAAGTCACTGAACGTCTCATATGACTTTCCAGAGCAGCCCTTAGATCTGGAGGACTTTGAGACTTCACAATGTCTTCTTTCTGTACTTTTTGTGGCCTTGTGTAGGCTGGCCACAGAGCGCACAGAGATATACCTTCATCTGGCGCTGCAGTCCAGACAAGTCACGCTCAGCTCTTTTTCTCTTGTAGACTGTTGATCTCGCTGGAGACTGAGAGGACCACGTGGAAGCCTGCTGCGACGTGGACGAGACAAGCGGCGCTGTCATCACCACCTGACTGGCATCGCCACCAGACTGGACCGGGTGGCTTGGCATCGCCACCTGACTGGACTGAGGAAGAATGGGGAGAGGACGGGGGACTCTGGCTTTGAGCACTCTTGTTCCTGCCAAAGATGGTGTGACCTCGTACTCCACCTGAGGCCGGCTGGTGTGAGGGATTTCCTCTGGCAATTCTGGCGCCGGGGCTTGAGCGGTGTCAGCGACGCTCTGGTGGCGACGGAGGACAGACAAACCCTGATCTGTTACATTTCTGGCAGACAAGGCCTCTTGTCTGCGAATGAACTCGGACACACACTTTGAATTGATCTTCAAGATGGGAATGCTGAGCTTGCTGAGCTCAGGGTCGTCCACCGTCACTCTCTGCTGCACCCGCTGGTACATCTTTGTCACCTGATGTTTCTGCGGTGACCCTAGAGACTTGCCTCTACAGTCTGGATGCAGCCAAAGCTGTTTGATGAGGCAGAACATCAGCCTGTTTTTTCTCGAGTCCAGCAGATGTGCAGCTGAGTAACGTTTGCTGAACTTCAGCTTCTGTACCAAGGAAGACTCTGCTGGATCTCCACTGGTGCGGCTGAAGAGAGCGTTTCCCCAGTGGGCAGAGTACAAGGAGTCGAACTGCTGGATGTTGCGATCATGGGAGGTCCAGCTTGTTCCAGGCAGCGATGACTTTCTGCCTTGTGGTGTTGCTGATGGAAAGCTTCCCCTCTTCCAAGGCAATGTCAACCAGAACTTTGCTCAGCTCCTCAATGTGCTCGTACCCAGGCAGATGATTTGGCCCGCACACGTCCTCCACGCAGGGGTCGAGCTCAGCAGCCACAGCCTGGTTGGTGAGGGAGATGTTTTTCCTCAGCGGAGTTAGAGTGTCACAGTGTTCAGAAGTGTAGCCTGCATCCTCCTCCTCCGCATTCACCGGGGACTCCTCGACATCAGCAGGGACATCGTCGCCTTCGTCCTCTGCTTCCTGGAGTGTCTCCCGGGCCTGAGAGTAGTGGTCAGGAGCATTGAATGGCTCTGATGACTGAGCAAACAGGTACTCCAGTCCAATCCGCTCATCACCAGCTGGAACAGGAGGCCTGTAGTTCACTTCCTCCACCTCCCCAAACAGCTACTGACACCGCTGATTCAGGCGATGAACCAGAGGAGACAGGTACACCATGTGCTTCCTCCCCTTTTGCCCTCTGACACTCGCCGACTCCCTGTCCGAGTTCCAGCGAGTGATGCCGGCCAGCAGGTACACCTGGAACGGTACGGCGGCACAGTGAGGGCCCGGGATCATGTCGGGCAGGAAGGAGTGAAAGCCCTCCAGACTATTGCTCCCTCTGACCGTGGTATAGTACGGGAGCCGCACACCATTGCGGGTGACATGCTTTTTGACGGTGTACATGTTCCGCCCTGGTGGATCCTGGATGCACTCCAGGTTCTTCTGTTGGTTCTCCCACACGTGGTCAACGGCCGCCTCGTCCTTAAACAGGTGGACTTGGTTTTCGTCCATCCCGGCGGCGCCCTTCAGGACATCAATGGCACTCTGAACGCGCATGAACGTCTCCTGGGCCCCGACTGTGATTCTCCGGACATAATGGCTCAGGTCGTACTTGGTGACGTGCGTTTCCATGAGCTCACCATCAGTCAGGGAACCGTACTTGGTCGGGTGCCCGGCGCGTATCGCCTGCAACAGGAGCGCCATGTCGTCCCGGTTGTAGGAGAACACAGCAGCAGAGAGCGCGGACTTAAAGAGGGCGTACTTGGGGTGGTGGTCGGTCTTGAGGGCGGCGTCGGACCTGTGGATCCAGTGGAAGATGTCCAGTCGAATGAGCATGCCTCCATCTGCCCACCCACTGAACAGCTGCTCCACTGAAGACACTCCCAGGACACAACAGCAGCCACGGTCCACATACATAAGTTCAGGAGGTGCCTCTCCTGCCCTCTCGTACCTTGCCATGAGGCCGTCAGCCATCGGCCTCATTTTATCGAGCGACTCCTCGCAAGTCAGGACCGATATGAGGATCTGCCCCCGCTCGTTGGCCACGTTCGTGCACCACTCTGCTGTGCCTTTGCTGTCTCCAGACAGCTTCTTGCAGATCTGATAATAAATACAAGAACAAGGGTCTATATTTTGTTTCTACATTTTGTGTGGTTTGACCATTTCAACAGTAGTGTGTCAAATATACCTTCTTGGTGGAGTCATACTTGAGGACCTTGCCAAACGTAGACATAATCTGCGTCCAGTAGTCTGCCGTCCGCCTCGGCAATGAGGAAGGCTTTCCTCAGCAGCTTAGGTGAGGGCAGCTCTCTCCTCTGTGGTGGTTTCTGGAAGTGGGGAGTCAAGATGCCTGAAAGTGGAGAGAAAATGTGAAAATAAACAATAATGAGATAATATGAAAATTATTATGAAAATTAAGAAAAGGGCTTGTTTTTGATATTTTGTCCCAGAAATTACTTATGGACTTCTTTTTCTTCGCCTGTTTGTAAATCTGTTGCAACTACATTTTTTCTTCTCAAATGAATACCAAATGAAAAAATGATACACGGACCTATGTACTGTGTAACATTTCTTTTTTGTTTTGTTACAGGCACGTAATGGGCCCGTGCTGTGTGAAAATGAAATCTGACTTGTGATTTTTCCAGGTTGGTTGTACTGGCTGAGGAGAATCGTGTAGAGGTCCTTCCTCTGCAAGTAGTCCTTGCAGTGGCTCTCCAGCACTTGTCTCCACACCTTGGTCATGGCGTTTCCCTCAGTGTGATCCCTCATGAAGCGGATCACTGCCTTGTCCACACCACGCCTAAAATTAGAACACAATGGCAATGAACCTTAGATGTGTTATTGTGCAATCAATAAGAATTCAAATCACTGTGAAATTATGCAGAGACTCGCCGTAATGTTAACACGGCTGGGAAAACTGCTCTGTGCGCCGGGCTGAGTTGCCTCAAGATGTCTGCCTCCCTTGACAGGAACCGGCCAATGGCGTGGTCTTCTGACTGCTAGCTTTCCGGCAGGCGTTGCAGGCCAGGACCTCTGTTAACATGGAATACCAGCCTCCGACGTCACAGATCCGCCGGACAGTCTTCGAGTACTCACATCGGTACAGGAATGCCTTGTTGTTGTCTCTTGCAGGACACTTGGGCCTGAGGCAGCGAAGACTGTACCGCCACACACCTACTGGTCTCCAGAAAAACTGACTGCTCTGAAAAAAGGAGTGTGCCGAGGGCACTCTACCCCCCCTCCCATTACGCCAGGAGATTCGGGTGGGTGAAACCACATCCGGTTGTCTTTGAGGACTCTCCTCCACCTTGTTTTCCCATACTTGTCCTGGTATGCCATGGGCTTTTGAAAGAGCCCCCTGTCGTCATCTTCCTTCAGCCACTTCAGGTCTTCCGCAGGGAGACCATTGACACTGGATTTACACATTTTATGCCATCCCTCCAATGTGATCTGAAATAACAAAACAAACAAAACAAGAAAATGATTCCTAGTGTGCCTAGTGGGTTTCACATAAAGTTTGTTTGTCAGTTTCAAGCATTACCTCAGGGTGTGCAGCTTCTCCTTCAGCTGTCACAGGGGTGGCCTGAGCACCAGTCGTCTGATCTTCACCACTAGTGGATGATGCAGGAGCCTGAAAAATGATCAGTGTATAATACATTAGTATGAACATTTACTGAACATTTAATGCTCATTACTGATTTTCTAACTGTAACCCTTTCACAGAGAGTATGGAGACACAGTTGTGTTAACTAGCTCTTCTCCTGGCTCTGTGCTCACACGCTAACATTCATCACTCCTTTATCTGTCTCTTACTTACTGCATTTGCACTCTACATTGCACAGCAACGTGTTAACTTAAATACATGTGTGTAAATAAAATTTTATAGATAGAAGCTTTATTGTCCCCGTAGGCAAAGTATTTCTCAGTGAGTGAGCAAGTCGGTCTCCAACATGGCCGTACAGGCAGGGGCGCCGCTAGGAATTTTGGGCCCCATGAAAAGAATCTTTACAGGACCCCCCAACACAGCGGCGAAATGTTTTGATGCTATTTTACATACAATTATGCATTTTAATGGTATTTCTGACTATCATTACCAGAAGAGGTTCCTGGACCTGGCTCTGTAGAGTGTACATGACATACATTAATTATAGTATTTCCTATAATATAACTATTTGTAATAGCATAGTCACCAACATGTAAACTTCTCTGATTGGACAGAGCAGTCACCCCAGTCTGCTGCACACACCACAGATGTTCTCCTCTGTTCTTACTGCACGTCTTCTATTTCATTTTTAAAAAGGGTTTATGCTTTTTAAACCATTAAAATTGTTCAAAATGACTTTTATTTCATTCATTTTAATTATTTCCCATAACAGATTCACCTTTGTATTGTTTTGAAACTGTAGTAAAATGTATTATTATTATTATTATTTCAACACACACAGCTGCTCACCTCCATCCTCATGTGGGGGCACTGGGGCTGATTCAGGGGCAGGGGAGATCAACTATTGAATAAGAACAGCTTGATAAATGTTTGACTGGATTGATTATTAACTAATATAGCAGTAAAATGTAAAAATCCACAGTTTTCTTGAGCTAACATGGTGAGAAAAGTGAGCTAGCTTATAGACCACAGACAGGGACAAAGTTAATATTCCATAACTTTCCACCACAACTAACAAACCCACCTTTTTTTTGAAATACTGGGTGACATATTGTCGATCCTTCAACTCCTTCTCCTCTCTTAATTTCTTTTTTCTTTTTTGGCTGCTTGATTTTTGAGGCATACTGTCGTCCCCTCCTCCTTGCCCGCTGTGGCTGTGTGACAAACCGCAGGTGCGCTACCTGCAGCTGATCCAGTCGGACTGAACCATTTTACATAAATAGAGGGGGGGAAGGGGAGGCCCTGCAGGCGTTAATGTTTCCAAAACAAATGAAGTTATTATTACCAGGACATTGAAAATAAAAAATTATATGTTGTGATTATATGTTAGTTAATAATTTAGTTTTCTGTATTATAATTTCATCATCATTAGGGGCCCCTAGAATCTGTCTCCTTTAACCCCCCCCATGTTTGTGTTGGTGGTTGTTCAGATTTGGAAAGACTTTTTAATCAATGGTTTTCTTTTTGTGAAATTTTGTAGAAAAAATGAATGTGTTTATAAATGTGCAGTGATTTTGGTTGAATAAATTGAGCAAACCTGATTTACATATACAACTGTTTTGACTTTTTTTATTCATTAACTCAAAATCATTGTTTTAAGTAGTCATATTAATTTAACACAGTGGAGGATTTAGCAGCTATTACCCACAGGTGTTGGTGCAGAGCTATGAGAGTGAATCATGGACGGATATTCATCAAATGGTCAGAAATACAACTCCCAATGATGGGAGAGTACTGATGTAATAAATATTTCTTAATCAGGGTAAGTTTCATATCAAGTGTATACACAGAATAAACAGTCATATAATGTAATCATTCTCACCTCCACCAGGAAAACCAGCAGGGAGCACCAGATGATAAAACTCAGCATAAACTGTAAAGTCATGTCCATCTTCACCTGGCAACCCTGAAAGTGAGAAACATTCAAAAAGACTGAGGAACAGATGTCAATGAGGACAAAAAGTGTCCAGACAGTCAGGCTGGAGCATTTGGATGAGTATTTTAACTATCTGTGTGTACACATCTACCTGTTGGTTAAGCTGATTCACAGTCCCAGTGCAGGAGGGGAAAGTAGAGTTGCAGCAGCTGTGAGGAATCCAGAGTCCTCTAGTCTGATTAAACCAGGAGGTTTTCAGCCCTGTAGTCATGGACACAACAACACCTGCAACTAAGTATATCAATTAGTATCACAGGAACACTGGAAATCTTCAAAGATAGATCCTCAAGTAAGATAAGTGTTATTGTAGGCAGGAATTTGTTGCTGGATGGACGATTTCAGGTCAATCAAAGCAAACACCTCCCAAACATACTCCTCTTTAAGACCTAATATCCTCTATAACAGAACATTGTATTTGCAAATCAGCAATGAAAGGTCAAAGATTTCACTTTAAAAAAAAAAAAAAAAAAAAACAAGCATCAAGGGGCCATTGGAGGAGGTGCACCCCAACGCTTTGGAATAATGACAAACACACAGTAGACATTTTGAAATGCTGTATAATTGTGATCCATTTTTACAGCGGCCCTGAGGTGTAAAACATAACAATATTAGAGGAAAGGCAACAACAAAGTGTTCAGAAAAATACATTATTCAGAATTAGAAAACAATACAATATTACAGACAGGTAAAGACTGATAGCATACATTACTATTAAAATCTTGCTGTGTCTTTATAAAACCTTGTAACAATTAGCTGCAGTTGCACTGTAAGAGGTTACTATAATGTATTTGGGACATATTGCTGTACGATACAAAGGAGGTATTATATCAACTTGTCTTATATAACTGTACTATCTGTGCCACATGATCGAGCTCTGACATTTCTGGGCTCACTCTGGTCAGGGGACGATCACTTCATAACCATTTTTACTCAGAAACATTATTCATTAAATTTAACATTTAACAATCTAACCATTACTGAGCAAAACTGTTTTTTTTCACTGGCCTGGCTGAGATGATATATTGATTTGGATAACTATGCTGAACCACCATCTGTTTTTGCACCCTGTTATCATCATCATGGGGCCTCTGGAATGAGTTGGATTATTTGCCTGAAACAGTGCTGACAACAAAGCTCCTCTGTCTGCTATTTCTGTGTTAGATAGCAAGATAGCGTCTTGTAAACAACAGTTGAATTACTTGAATAAACAATACAAATACTTACTTACTGCCATGAATTAGTAGTTACCAGTAGTTGCCCGTGCATCACGTCCACCAAAAGTATTGTAGTCTAATACAACAGTCCTGCAGTAAATTCTCACTTCACTTCATTTATAATATTCAGTTTTGATTCAAACATGTTTCAGAGAGGCTGTTTGGAGCGGGATGTGATACTGCTGAACTATATTTCATCATACAGAGAGTTTTCTGTTATTTACCCTCACCTCATTGATATAATGGGTTGGACACAAGATTAGAAAAAAAATCTGTATTCTCAAATTAGTATCACATAAACGAATGATACACGGACCATTATTATTATTATTCTTATTATTATTATTATTATTATTATTATTATTATTAATTGAAAGCAACATAGCCCGACCCCTAGTATGGATCTAATAGTGACTAGGAAGTTGTAATTACACAGTTTGGCCACTGTGTCAAATTGCCTTCAAAGCGGTGGCGCTGTTCTCCGAGGTGCTTGGTTCACTCAGACAAGAAGAAGAAGAAACGGAGGAGGAAGGAAGAGGCTCAGTCTAGCTCAGTTCTGCGTAGATGTAAACTGGTTTCTTTTTATCAGCTAACAGTAGACAGAGAAAAACACACTTCATTGATTTTTTAAAACGACCATATATACCTACACAGAATGGCCACTGGTAAGTCTACATATCTTGTATATTTATTGCTGGGTTTTGTTTGTTAATTAGTAATATAAAAAGTGTTTTAAAGTCATGTTAGCATTAGCTGCTAACCGCGAGGCCGGGGGCATGGGCGCCGTCTATTTCATGGATTTGTCCGCTACCGCCACCTATTAAAGTGTTGAGAGGCAGATTTATTTTAGTAATATTTTAATGCGGGATTTTATATTTATGAGACTTAAGCTCTGTGTATTTTCACCTCTACAGTTACGGTATAGTATATTAAAGGAGTTAGTAGTGGAGGCCTCATCCGGTGTCTTTGTTTCTATTGTTTCTGTTGTTTCTTTTGTTTCTACCTCTGGACTAGAAACATACCGGTTTCAATCTATATATAAACATAAACTAGACATAATTGTGCACTTACAGTTTCTCTCATATTCAACTTGTTTACTATTGACGTGGGAGTATGTATAAACCCATGATGAGATTGTTTCCGTTCCAAGCGCTAGTCGCAGCCCAGACTAAATTTGACCGCCATTTTCACCAGGTTGGCGTGGTTACGGCCTGCTCGCATGCAGCTGTCCTACATTCATTCAAACCAGTAGTACTTAAATCAGTGGCTTCAGTCACCCAACTCTCTGACACACTAGGTTAAAACCATTTTAAAAAAAAATACTAATGTTAAATCATTGTTTTTCTTTCTCTTTCAGATTCGGGCTACGGCCAGCATGGTGGCTCACAAAGGTAAAGACGAAAACATTCAAAGCATAAACCTAAACTCTTACACACACACACACACACATACACATTTATGCCCTGCAAATGTTCAAACTACTAATTTCACCGGATAACGTAAATAACATCAATACATAGAGTGGTCTACTATAGTGTATAATAATAATAATAATAGTGGTTCAGAATAAACAATCACTGATTTCTACAGAGAGGACTCTGAAACAGTTACTGAATCCTGAGGGAAAATATTATATATTAATAACAGAACTATCCAAAGTACATTAAACATGTTAACCCTTTTTAGGCCACACCAAGAAAGTGCTATTTTAATTATTAATTTCTTTGCTTTTCCTACTTCTTTGAGGCCACGACAACACAAAACATGGATTTTTTTCCCCCTCATTGACTCTAAATGTGATGTTTTTCAGACCTCATTTGTTCAAAACATTTTTTAAAACATGTTAGAGACTCTATTCGGGTACAAGATGAACAATTTGAACCTGTGGCATAATTGTTTGTCTCATCTCTAACAGACAGGCTCACTAAAATAATTTAAGTTGTACAAAAAACATTTATATATTGGACATATTTTTTCATTTAAGTGTATGGGAACATATCCAATCTTTTGACTGGTACAGTGTGTGTTCACATTTAAAGTTTAAAACATAATCATGTGTGAAAATTGAAAATGAAAGTAAACTGTAAACTTTTTACAATTGTAGCTACGGATCATATACCGGTCAGCAGAGTGGGCAGGTAAGCCTCTTCCTTAATTGGTAGATTGTAAGCATTATTATATTTTGCAATACTTTTATTCTCAAATACTGATTGCTATTTCTGGTTCACAGAGTTATGGGCAAGGAAATGGCAGCGGCTCTTATACGGGACAGAGCTACGGTAGCTATGGTCAACCAGCTGCGACACAAGGTACAAAAAGCAAACCGTATGAGAGCGAAATTATTACACGGATGCCTCCATATTTCTTTACCTAAAACATAACCTTTAATAAGCGAGTCTTGTGAGATTACTGTAAGCTGATTCAGATGTGTGTTGGGCAAATTCTTATATATTAATTATTTGAAAATAGATTACACCAGAATATTGTGAGTTTGTGATTTGTATGCCAGTCTAAGGACCAAATTCTTGTGTGACCATAATAAGTAATAGATCGTTTTGTCTGTGTAGTGTGATGTGGGATGTTCCTGAATTTTGTGAATCTTTGTCTTTGATAGAGGGTTACAACCCGCCTCAGGCAGGCTACGGGCAGCAACAACAACAGAGCTACGGAAGTTATGGACAGGAGTCATCTGGGTAAGACTACTAAAATTACATCAAATGTTGTGAGAATGATTTCTGTTTACATTGTTTGCCTATGAACATGGCTTGGTAGTATTAAGAATTGTTACAAATAGGGCTGGGCAATGTGGCTGAAAACTGTGTCTATCGATAATTATTGATTTATTTTTTTATGACCTATTTGAAATAAGGGCCATGGGGGGGAGAAAATCAATTTAAACACTTCTGATTTTAATCACTGCAGTTATCAATCAAGGCAGACAGGAACAATTAATATCAACACAACCATGAAAAACACTCATATAAATAATATTGTAGGGATGACTGTCAGTGCTTTCACAACACATTTACACAATGAGATTTTTGATAAATATTCATCAGTACTTTGGATATAATGAAAAAGTGGGTAAAGGCTAATAAAAGAACAGCTAGAACAGTCTGGCAAGTTCAGAAAGTCACATCATTTGACTGTATTGCAGCCTTTAGAACAAGGAAAAGAAACAATATCCACTCTCATATCACAATATAAATATAATATCGATTATATTGCCCAGCCTTAGTTACAAAACATCATTTGGATGGCTTCATACATTTTAATATTTTACCATTCAGGTCCTCTGTTGTGCTAACTGTAATGATTTTACTGAACCTACTTGAAGGTACGGCGACAAGTCAACAACGTCGTCTACACCATCGTATGGACAAGGATCAGGGTCCTATGGGCAGCAAGGCTCCTATGGCAGTCAAGGGCAGGGGTCCTATGCTAGTCAGAGCCAAGGAGGAGACAGCTTTGGACAGCCAGGATCTTACAGTAGCCCGGGAGCAGGCGGCGGCGGAGGAGGTGGAGGCGGCGGCGGCAGCAGTGGCTACGGAAGATGGAGTGATGGTAGGAATAACTGAATCTTGAAATATGATCCACTTTATCTCTATCCTGTAAGATGAGATGCTCTCGTCATTGGAGACATTTTAAAGACATGTTTTGCAGCAGGTGAAAGTGGCGGTCAGCGCGGGAGGTTTGGAAGTGACCAAGGAGACCGTTCAGACGGAGGCGGCTACAGAGGCAGAGGCCGCGGCGGCAGTGGCGGCGGCGGTGGCTATGACCGTGGCGGTTACGACCGCAGTGGGGGATATGAGCGCAGTGGATACGACCGCGGCGGAAGAGGTGGACCTCCTGGTATGGGGTAAGTTGCATAGTGCCACTGCCCCCAAGGTACTTTTATACACTGTAAAATATGAGACACATCATCACTCATCAACTATAGACCATCAACATAAATGATATTATCCACCCATCTGCTTTATGCTCCAGATCACCTAACTCTGGTATTGATTTTTCACAACCTGATTGATCTGATTGAGTTGTCACATATCACATAGATTATATTCACCACCTCTCTGCATTGTGCTCCAGATATAAAAGCCTCAGCCATTTTTTAAATAAGACATGATGGTGTTATTTCAACATCCTCCTTTTTTAAAGTGGAACAATTGCTGCACACTTTTATAAGTGGTGATTAACAGTCGTATATATTCTTGTTTGACCACTGAGGATCTGCTCGTCATCATTGGGGTATAAAGTAAAGAAGTGGTAACTAAACATGTCTGCTCAAAGCAGGACGTTCATTACGATCCAGCCGTACAACATTACACCAGACACTGGACTGGTTTTGAACCTTCTCTGACCAGTAAGAGGCCAATTCATGCTTTCCGTGTCCGCAGACAGTTGTGGTCTTGTGGAAACTCTCGCGGTGCCATCCATACTTTTTCTCAGAGGTCAGCGGACAGACACGTTCCACATGTAGCGGTGTAAATAGGGTTGCAGTGTAATAACTTTCCAGTGTTGTAAAGTCCAGTCTGTGAGTATTACAAACTGCTGTGCAGTGTTTTTCTCATCAGCCTTTAAATGCAGTAATCCACTTGGACTCTAGTCGGACTCGCTGGATCTCATTGCATTGTCTCACCAACACTTAAATCAACACGCCCAAAAACACACAATGGCTGTGACTCAGGAGGTAGAACGGGACGTCCACTAATCGGAAGACCGTGTTAGATTCCCGGCTCCTCCAGTCCACATGTCGAAGTGTCTTTGGGAAGATACTGAAGCCCAACGGCTGCGCTATGTGTGATTAGATCCACCTGATGAGCAGGGGGCACCTTGTATGACGACCCCTGCCATCAGCGTATGAATGGGTGAATGTGGCTTGTAGCATAAAGACTAGAAGACTTTAGAGGCGCTGTATAAGTGCCGTCTGTTGACCAGCGTGGACCCTCGTAGCCACGCGGGCGCTGAAAGTATGAATTGGCCTTAAGGGGAAATTTCTTGTCAGTTTCAGAGGCTGTTAACATCAGACACAAAGTAGTAAATTGAGAGCATAACATCATGATGTATAATGATGCTTCTGTGAATGAGAGCAGTGCTGTAGCTGATGGTTAATCTGCATAAATGTGTTTTCTTCACTCATGGAAAACTAAAGCACCACATTAAGATGTGTACCATGATAAAACACCTTTTGTAAATTCGAGCCTTCTTGTAAGGACTACAGAATTAGCTCTTCAACATTTTTTGAGATGAGTTTATTAGCTCAGTTAACCATCAGTTTCTAAGGTGAGCCCAAACGTGCATTTGCAGTTAGTTTCATTTATTGGAGACCAGCTGAAAGCTCTTCATTGTCTGTCCTCTAGTTTATATTGTAAATTTAACATGGCTGATTGGCAACAGTTGTTTTGTCTACTTTTTTAAGACCAGCGAAAGACAATTAATACAGTTTTTCATCGTATTCAGTATTTGAGCTTCAGTCAGATTTTTTCTTTTTTGCACTGTTATCTTTTTTTTAATCAAGATTAATCTCCAGCAGCCGTACTTGAATTATCAGCAGCTTATTTTTTGGTCTGCCCTTGTGCTCCGAGGATCACACAATAGTTTTTGAACAATGGAAACTCCATCGAAACGCTGCCGTTACACCTGGAGCCACATCTGCAACTGCTTCACATTCAACAGGTTTCATTCAAGTGTTGTATATTTGACAATGGCGAACATGTGTGTTGTGTTAACATGGATCTACATTTTATACTACAGGTATTCAGAGTGATTGAACTATAACATGGACCTCAGTTAAAAGATCTCATAAACGCACTCAGTGGAAGATTGCTCATCAGTTGCTAAACCCCTTCATACCAATTTGGCACATCATATATTTAAACAAATCAAATTCAGCTGGTTTTCCAGCTCTTGGTATTCAATCTGGTCATGATTAAAAAAAAACAAACAATCAAATTTGCTGAACTTTGTAAATGGTGACTTAGTGACTTGTGATAATTGTCTACACTCGTCTGCCTAATTGTTCAGTCAGAGCTGCCTAGTCATCTGTCCATTGATCTCTTAATGTCAAAGACTAACACATTCCTCGTGTGAGACATTTCCACCATAGTCGCACAACCTGGCAGAAGTGCATACTGATGGGGATGTAGGGGAGCTTTGAGCTCTCAGTTGGGACAAAGGAAAAGCCATCATATCTCCAATTTTTCCTCTGCAGAGGTGGTGACCGTGGTGGCTTCAAAAATTACGGTGGTAAGTGACGAGCATCAGAACTGTGTCGGTGGGGGAGGAAAGAACTTGAGTTAGCAGAAAAGGAAAAAAAAAAAAAGAGGGGGATTAAAAAAAGAAACTCAGTGAATGCCACCATTTTCATGTCCAGATCCCAAGGGACGCCACCTATTGTTCTGTAGAAGGATTTCTCATAAATGTCTTCAGATATGGTAAAAAAAAAAAAAAAAAAGAAAGAGAGAAAGAGAAAACATGGAGCCTGAGTTGTAAAATAATGGTATTGTTGCATGAAGGTGAGAGTTGATTGTAAAAGACAGAGGTGTTCCCAGGACGAAGAAGGAAAACTTTCTATAAACTGGAGACATTTTTGGTGGTGGTCAAAAAACAGAACCATTGTGTTCTTGTGGAAAGGTGTTGGTATGTGATCCAACGGTATGAAAACACCTGTCAGAGAGCGAGCTGTAAACATGGACTTTAATTTTCTTTATCATTATGCACTAGTAGGGATGAAGTTAATGATTTGTGTGGAACAGTACAGATGATTTGAAGATTTATTTTTGTTTTGCTCAAGTCTTCTCTTCCATCCTCTCCTCTGTTTTACAGGATCTCGAGACTACAGCTCAAGGGATGAACCAGGTAAAGCAAATCCCCGAGAGTCTCATACTTAAATAACTAGCTCATTAGGGTTGCACTGATTAGTCTCGGCTATAATTGAAAATCTGTCCATAGCTGCTGTAATTAGAGAGCAGGATGTGATTATCAGTTAGAGCAATGTGTGTCTGTTTAACTTTATTTTGACGGCCTACTGTATTAAATGTGATAATTCCTGAAGTCTGAATTTCTCCTTTTTTCTTCTTCTTTGGTTTCTCTTGCAGCTGCTGGGGAGCAGGACAACTCTGACAACAACACCATATTTGTGCAGGGACTGGGAGAAGATGTCACAGTTCAGGAAGTCGGTGACTTCTTCAAGCAAATCGGCATCATCAAGGTATTGAATCAGTCAGTTTTCATGTCTGCACTGATTTTCTTTCACTAGATTGATTTTTAAGGCTACTCAATTAATCGAAATTTGATTATGATTACGATTTATGGGGCCAAACGATCTCAAAACTAATAAAATCGAGGGGGAAACGATTTTTAATAATAATGAGATAGCGCTCAATAACAAAGCTTTTATTTTGAAAAGCTTAGACAGGAAGCCACCGCAGCTCCGTTAGTTTGACAGAAGCTGAAACACACGGTGAAATGTTTTAACTGTAAATAAAAGTGCAGAGTTTCCAGCCTGCGTCAGACGATGCTGAGTTTACTGACTAATTATTAAAAACCAGGAAGTGATGTGTGAACTGTCGTCATGGTAACCAGCTCAGCTCTAATATCTCTGCACATTTTCTGCTGTGTGTTGCGTTAAGCGGCAGATAAAAGGCTGCTGCTGGGAGAGAAAATTAATAAAGCTGAATAGACAAGAAATGCAGCATGTTTCTAAAGTTTAAAAAAAAATAGTTTTAATTATCGTGATTATGATTTTGACCCAAATAATCGTGATTATGATTTTTTTCCCCCATAATCGAGCAGCCCTAGATTGATTACATTTCAAAGTAACGCATCTAAATGACAGTAAAGACTTTTGATTGCATTAAGTGATGAATGTAAGTATTTGTCAGAGCAATCTTAATCATAACTCTTTATCCTTTTCTTTAGAGGTTAATTGTGTAGTAACTATTTAAATTAAATATTTAGATTGATTACATTTTCACAGTAACACATTTTTATCACTTAATGCAATCAAGTCTTTACAGTCATTAAGTATTTGTCAGAGCAATCTTAATCATAACAGCTCCTTCTGTGTTTTATAACTCTTTATCCTTTAAACCATTGTTACCTTTCTTTAGAGGTTAATTGTGTTAACTATTTAAATATCTGGCATTTGAGTAATATATTGGTGTAGACGTGACAAATAGCTGGACTTCATTTTTGTGCTTTTAGGTGAACAAGAAGACCGGCCAGCTAATGATCAACATCTACTCTGACAAAGTCACCGGTCGGCCAAAGGGAGAAGCTACAGTGTCGTTTGATGACCCGCCGTCGGCCAAAGCTGCTATTGATTGGTTTGATGGTAAAAGAGAGCCGTTTCATATCCTGAAGCTTTTAAACTCTCTAATTATACCGATTGAGCATCCAGCCAACTGATCTGATCTCTCCTCTCGTTTCAGGCAAGGAGTTCCAAGGCAAACCCCTCAAAGTATCGTTTGCCACCCGCAGAGCCGAGTTCACACAGAGAGGAGGAGGAGGAGGAGGAGGCGGCGGCGGAGGTGGAAGAGGTGGGAGAGGAGGTGCGTAGGAGCTGATGGAGTTGGCTCAAGTATTGGATCATTAATGTTTTTCGAATGTCTCGCTCCTGACTTGGACTGCTTTTTTTTTTTCGATGTCAGGTTTCAGAGGTCGTGGTGGCGGAGGACCCAACTTTGACATTAAGGGAGGAGACTGGCCCTGTCCCAACAGGTCTGTATGAAGGTTTCATATAACTGAAGTTAGATTAAGTACTACTACTAAGGTTTCCCAACATTGTCTGGAGTCACACATGCAGCACAGAGCAGGAAATAGACTGTGGCAAAGTTAGGGCTGGGTGATTATGGCAAAAATCAAAAACACGATTAATTGAACTTTTAACCTCGATTACGATTAATGAACGATTATCTCCACTCTTCATGAACAATGATGTATTTTCACAGTTTCTTTAGTTTAGTATTTTCCACTGCTGCCCTCACACATGAGGATCTTTAGGGAGTGAAAGTAAAGATGTTTTAAGGTGTGACGCTGTGGTTAATGTCTAGTTTACTTGATTAGAACTATGTAAAGGAAGGGAGGGAGGGAGAAAGGAAAAGAGGAAGGAAGGACAGAGGGAAGGGAGGGAGGAAGGAAGGAAGGAAAAGAGGAAGGAAGGGAGGGAGAAAGGAAAAGAGGAAAGAAGGACCGAGGGAAGGGAGGAAGAGGGAAGAAAAGGAGGAGGGATGGAGGAAGAAAGGAAAAGTTGGAAGGAAGCTGTGGTTAAAGATCATGGTTTGGGTTAAAATGATCACTGGAGACAAGTTTTCAAACTCCTTAAAGATATGCAACCTTTGTTGTCATGGCAACAGTGAACACCACGATTAACTGACATGAGCAAGATTAAGTCGATTAGAGTTTCTAAATGTCGGGTTCGATTACTTTTCGATTAATTGCCCAACCCTAGGCAGACGCGTTCTCGCCTCAAAATACTAATGCACATAAATAATTGTGTTGAAAGCACAATATATATATGTTTCAGGTTAAAGAACGAATAACCAACAAGTCAAACTCACCCACCTGCCCCGAAAAAGGCCAAAAAAGAAACAAACAAAATAAGACAAAATCAAAACAGAAATAAAATAATGTGTGTGTGTGTGTGTGTGTATAGTCATATGTAAATGCACACTCACAAACCTATGGACGCACTCACACACTCATGTATACATATAAACACGGGCACAAGAACACGTGGACAAACCTACACCCACATTAGAAAAAGGAAATATAGCGAACATAGACTCTCTCTTCTATAGATAGCACGATAGATCCAGCTCATCATTTCATATGTGCTGTATGGAAGAGCAAAATGTCAGACGTGCAGGGTTACAGTACATGTGTGAATAAAAACTAACATGTCGTCTCTCTTTCTGTCATCAGCTCTTGTGGCAACATGAATTTCGCACGACGACAGGAGTGTAACAAGTGTGGAGCCCCCAAACCAGGAGATGGAGGATTTGGAGGTGGAGGTGAGTACTACTACTACTTCTTCTTCTTCTTCTTCTTCTTTCTTTATTTTAAATACTGAAGATTACTCACATTCCTGAAAACATGCAGGGTTGATCTTACATGATGATGATGATGATGATGATTGTGTTTGCAGACCGTGGAGGCAGAGGAGGTTACGGAGGTGACAGAGGCGGCGGTGGCTTCCGAGGGCGTGGAGGAGGCTTCCGTGGAGGAGACCGCGGCGGTTATGGAGGCGGTGGCGGCGGCGGATACGGAGGAGGCGGCTACAAAATGGGAGGACGGTGAGTTTAAAAAAAAACAAACAGATTTTTTATTTCTTTACAGGCAAATAATTACTAGCTAAAGGCACTCTCCTTTCAGCTGTTTAAAGATAATAATAATAATGCATTTTATTTAAAGAGCCTTTCAAAGCACTCAAGAAGCACATTGAACAACATCAATCAATATAAATCAGTTAACATTGATAAAGATAAATAAAATAGAATATGATTACAAAGTACAATAGTGCAATAAATAAACAAGAATGTGTTACATAGTTGGTGTGAGACAGAGTATGCAACTTGTAATAAGTGCGTTTTTAGGCAGGATTTAAATAATAATAAATACTTTATTTTTGGATAGGGATGCACATTGATGACACATCTCTGTAAACATGCCGGATTATAGCAAAGCTGCTAATTTGTATCTGTAGTCCCTGGTAAATAAATAAAAAGAATACAAATAGAAGAGACAACACACAATCAAAAGGATACCAGATCCAGACAGGATATAACGATGTAACAGACTCAGAAGTGTAAATGTTTGGTGGGAGAGTTCGATAGGCGGAGGGGCACCATGGTAGTAAAGTTGGCAGATGGGATGGGAAGAGCTGCATGGCAGCAGAGGATCGGAGAGTGTGGGACGATGTGTAGATGTGATTAAGTTCAGAGAGATACGATGGTGTCAGGTCAAGTATGTTTGTTTCTGGTATTGTAACTGCAAAATCCTCCCTAAAGATTAATGTATAATAATAATAATAATTATACTGAATATAGTCGGATCAAAGCTCTAGTTTAACCTCCTGACACCTGAGCTTTTGTTTGATATGCATTTTTCAATCAATCTTTATTTGTATAGCGCCAAATCACAACAGAGTTATCTCAAGGCTCTTTACACATAGAGCAGGTTCTAAACCGAACTCTTCAGGTTTTAACTTTAAAGAGACCCAACATTCCCACATGAGCAACAGTGGCAAGAAAAAACTCCCTTTTAACAGGAAGAACCCTCAGAACCAGACTCAGAAGTGGGAGAACATCTGCCTCGACCGGTTGGGGTTGAGAGGAGAGAGAGGAAGGATAGAGGAGAGAAAGGAAGGAGAGAGGAAGGGGAGAGAGAGAGAGAGAGAGAGAGAGAGGGAGGAGAGAAGAGAGAGAGGAAGGAGAGGAGAGAGAGAGAGAGGAAGGAGAGGAGAGAGAGAGGGAGGAGAGAGAGAGGAAGGATAGAGGAGAGAGAGAGGAAGGAGAGGAGAGAGAGAGGAAGGAGAGGAGAGAGAGAGAGAGGAAGGAGAGGAGAGAGAGAGGGAGGAGAGAGAGAGGAAGGAAAGGAGAGGGGAGAGAGAGGAGGGGAGAGAGAGGAGGGGAGAGAGAGGAGGGGAGAGAGAGGAAGGAAAGGAGAGGGGAGAGAGAGGAAGGAAAGGAGAGGGGAGAGAGAGAGGGAGGAGAGAGGGAGGAGAGAGGAAGGAGAGAGAAGAGAGAGAAGAGAGAGAGCACAATGAAAATCAAATTGATTAAATTAATTTCTCCTAGATATTTGGGGATTAGTCAAACCTGATAGGTACAAAAAGAAAGAATTGTAGTTTCCTCATATGGGGCCAATAAGTTCATTTTACTGTATAACACAATTAATATAACATAAAACTATTTCTTTACATTTATACATTCCCAGAGTCATAAACAAGGCAGATTTATATTAAACTACAAACAACATTTAAGCCTAAATAAACAAGTTTCAACCATTAAAATTAGATTTGGTCCACTTCTGAACTTTTCGAGGATCGGGCTGGTGATGAACACGGCCAAGAGTGTAATGTGCTTTAGTGACCACTAGATGGCAGAAGAGTGTATGAATGAGGACAACAGGATGTAATGTTCCTATATGAGGTTAAAGCAAAGTCTTTAAATTAGACTTTTAATTTAATTCAAGCAGTGAGGCTCTTTAAAAAAAAACAAAAAACCTCACAGCCTCCTTTTCTTTCTTTTTTTGTTGTTTTTCTAAAAGGAACAAAGTGCGTAGTGTGTCTGAATATCAATGCAACACCCTTCACTTAATGTGTTTGTGCCACTTGAAGGTCTTTTTAGATATTTGCACATTTTAATTTATTGCTACTTTGCTGAAGGTGAAGAGCGGCATTAGTCAATGTGAAAAGGGAAGTGCTCTCTCTCCCTCTCTCTCTGTCTCTCTCTCTGTCGTTCTCTCTTCTGTCTCTCTCTCTCTCTCTCTCTCTCTGTCTCTCTCTCTCTCTGTCTCTCTCTCTGTCGTTCTCTCTTCTGTCTCTCTCTCTCTCTGTCTCTCTCTGTCGTTCTCTCTTCTGTCTCTCTCTGTCTCTCTCTCTCCCTCTCCCCCCCCCTCTCTCTCTCTCTCCCCCCCCCCCTCTCTCTCTCTCTCTCTCTGTCTCTGTCTCTGTCTCTCTCTCTGTCTCTCTCTCTCCCTCTGCTCCCTCTGTCTCTCTCTCTCTCTCTCTCTCTCTCTCTCTCTCTCTCTCTCTGTCTCTCTCTCTCTCTGTCTCTCTGTCTCTCTCTCTCTCTGTCTCTCTCTCTCTGTCATTCTCTCTCTCTCTCTCTGTCTCTCTGTGTGTCTCTGTCTCTCTCTCTCTCTCTCCCTCTCTCTCTCTGTGTCTCTCTCTATCTGTCTCTCTCTCTCTCTCTCTCTCTGTCATTCTCTCTCTCTCTCTCTCTCTCTCTGTTTTTTTTTTTTTTTATTAATTGAAAGCTGGATGTTGGGCGGAGAGGAAATGATCACATTGTTTCACCTTCATCTGTAATTTAATGGCGTTGATCGTAACAATACATCTCCTCTCTTTCCTTTTTTCTGTTTTTCTCCTCCCTCCCTCCTTCCTTCCTTCCTTCCTTCCTTCCTTTCTCAGAGGTGACCGCAGAGACGACAGAAGAGAGCGACCATACTAATTGTTGAGACAGACGCCGTTCCAGCTTTTTTCGAGTTTGCCAGCGGAGGGGAAGGGGCTCGGGGTTAGAGAAGGGGATAGATCAAACATCGTGATTGACTTACCCCCTTTTTCTTTTTTTTTTTTATATAACTCTTGCACCCCTCCCCCCCTCTCTCCCAGTCCTATATTCCTCTTTCCATCTGTGAGTGAGGGGCAGGGATGTGTTGAACGTTGGCAGTGTTGGCATGTGGTCTAATGTGTTTTTTGTTTTTTTGGTTTTGTTGTTTTTTTTTTTTTTTCTTCTATGTTTGATTTCTTTGTACATCTTTTTAATTTTCTCTCCAGAATCTAGGTGCAGATGTTTTGTGAGTTAGAATCATTGTTTTGTATGAACGGAATAAAAAATGTTGTAATCTTGTTTTTTTGTTTTGTTTTTTGTTTTTTTTCTTCTCTCCACCCAGCCCCCCAAAAAAATAAAAATAAAAAAACTGTGATCTTTTCTCGGTGCTTTTTTGTTTTTGGGGTTTTTTTTAATCAATCATTGGTAATCTCATCCATGTCCTCTTCCTCGCTATCATCCTCCTCATCCTCCTCTTCCTCGTCATATTCAGACTACAACCCTGGAAATACAGGAGACATAAACTAAAGGATACACACACACACACAAAACCAGATATATACAAAATGTCAACTCCAGAGTAAAATGTTCTGCACAGTTTGTACCGGAGTTATTCATTTAGTATTATTATTTCATTAGTTTCTATTTTTATGGAGTTTTTCAGTTTGCTTTTTTACTTCAGGTTAGTTTTAGTTAGTTGATAAATTGCTTGTTAAACTATTTTTATTGAGAACAAGGTACAAAGAGACAGTAATATAGAAAGACTTTATTTTTCTCAACACATACAGACACCAACCTTAACAAGCAATTTTAAGTAGTTTTAGTTTAGTTATTTAGTTTTAGTTTTTCAAGTATTAAAAGGAAAGCCTTGATTAGTAGAAGCTGTAAAGGATTAATGCCTGACACTGAAGTAAAATGTGTGTGGTCTCTCTACTGGTACTATCCTATTATCAAATTGAACAGAATACAGTAAAAAAAATGGAGAAAATGAAAAAACTAAGCTGATTTTTTTTTTTTAAATCTGCAACTCAGTTTAGTTTTAGTTTTGCATTGTAGTTTTTATTTAGTTTTAATCTTAATTTTAGTTTTTCAGGTATTAAGAAAAAAGCCTTGATTAATAGAAGCTGTAAAGGATGAAATGTCTAACACTGAGGTACAATGAGTTGTGTTTGTAGTCTCCCTACTGGTACTATCCTATTATCTCAAGTCAAATTGAACAGTATACAGTAAAAATGGAGTAAATGAAAAGAAAAAAAAACTAAGCTCATTTTAAAAAGTTTTTTTATTTGCAATTCAGTGTAGTTTGATTTAGTTTTGCATTGTAGTTTTTCCTTAGTTTTAGTCTTAATTTTAGTTTTTCAGGTATTAAGAGGAAAGCCTTCATTAGTAGAAGTTGTAAAGGATGAAATAATGTCTGACACTGAGGTAGAGTTTGCTGTGTTTGTGGTCTCCCTACTGGTACCAGCCCATTATTTCAATAATTCAAATTGAATAGAATACAGTAAAAAAAGGAGAAACTAAAACTAAGCTGATTTTTTTTTTAAATCTGCAATTCAGTTTAATTTGTTAGTTTTGCATTGTAGTTTTTATTTAGTTTTAGTCTTAATTTTAGTTTTTCAGGTATTGGGAGGAAAGCTTTGATTAGTAAAAGCTATAAAGGACAGAATAATGTCTGACACTGAGGTACAATGAGTTGTGTTTGTGGTCTCCCTACTGGTACTAACCCATTATCTCAACAAGTCAAATTGAACAGAATACAATAAAAAATTGAGTAAATGGAAAAAAAAAAAAACTAAGCTGATTTTATAAAGATTTTATTATTTGCAATTCAGTGTAGTTTGAGTTAGTTTTGCATTGTAGTTTTTATTTAGTTTTAGTCTTAATTTTAGTTTTTCAGGTATTAAAAGGAAAACCTTGATTAGTAGAAGCTGTAAAGGATGAAATAATGCCTGACACTGAGGTAGTTTGCTGTGTTTGCGATCTCCTTACTGGTACTATCCCTTTATCTCAGTTAAACTGAAAAGAATACAGTAAAAATGGAGGGAGAAAATGAAAAGAAAAACTAAAACTAAGCTGATTTTTATCTGCTACTCAGTTTTAGTTTCAGTTAGTTTTGCATTGCACTGCATTATAGTTTTTATTTAGTCTTGGTTAGCCATAATAACTCTGGTTGGTTGAGGGAAGTCTCTGCTGCTGTTTTGCCCTCAGCTGCTTGTGCACAGAGGGGCGGTGCTGCTGTTACTGCCCCCCCCCCCCTCCTCTCCCCTCTCCACCACCTCCACCTCCTGTAACACCGACAGCTTGACTAGTCCCCGTCAGTCCTCGCAGGGATGGAGATGTGAGGCGAGCAGCAGCATGCTCTAACAGAGAGAGAGACTTTACTTACTGACAGCAGCGCAGCAGGAAAGACGGAAAAAAAAAAAAAAATACCAGCAATGAAACTCGCATCAGGAGCTGAGCAGAAATGCGCGCTGTGGTGAGAGTGTGTTTGTCCCAGAATGAGCCGCCGACCTCCGGAGCCTGCAGGACGGAGAGCAGGAGGCATGAAGGCAGCCTGCTGGATCCTGACTGTGAGCGCTCTGATCAGCACTCACACTGCTGCAGGATCCCCGCTGCTCCTGGACCCTGAGGTGACTAAAACAAGAAAGTAGTTGGTAGTTTTTTGTCTGAATGTATTTAGTATGAATAAATCGATTTAAATGTACAAAGTGTTTCTACAGCCAGCAGGAAATGTCAAAGCTGTCTTGACTTTTACTGATTTGATAAATGAAGCTTTTAAATATGACTTTTCTGAACCTCTCACATTAGATTGAGCTTTCCTAGTTGAGCACAGTAGACATTTTACACTTAATTGGTGTTGTGGAAGCACTTTTTAAATGCAGTTTTATCCTCCTAAACCTCAATTTAGCCTTTGTGGACTGCTGTTATTGGAGTTTTTTCATTGTGCCACATAAGTTTAGTATAAATAACTTAATTTAAAGAAGCCTAAAAAATGTATGAAGTTCTTCTACAACCAGAAGGAAATGTAAAAGTGTGTGATTGAAAAACAGAAAAAGCTGTCTTGACGTTTACTGATATGATGAATGATGTTTTTTTAAATGTGACTTTTCTGAACTTCTCACATTAGATTGAGCTTTCCTAGTTGAGTACAGTGAATGTTTATACTTTTTACACTTAATTGGTGTTGCAGTTTTAACCCTAAACCCCAATTAAGCCTTTCTGGGCTGCTGTTATTGGAGTTCTTCTCTTTTTTAATCTCAAACATAAGCCAGGTGAGATACTGTGTAACCTGATAAATACAATAGAAATGTACCGTATATTGTTTCCATGCATAACCCATATGGAATAAAACATCACATATTTCCTTATTTGCTGTAATAACAATGATTCACGTCTGTGTTTTGTCACTATCATCAAATGTGCACGCTCAGTATCAGTCAAAAGAAAAGACTCATCAATATATATCTCTATATTTTAATAGAAGAAGAAAAGTAATATTTAAAAAAGGGGATATAATAACAGTGGAGGCTCCAGTTAAGGTTCTTTTAACATTATAGAAAGGTTCAAAAAGGGCATCAAGCCTATTTAAAAAGTATATAAAAGCTATTGTAAAGCTCTTATACTGTGTGTTGACCATGTCAGCCATATACTGTAACTCCATCTATAACATGCAAAAGGAGACCAAGCCCACTTTAACAGATAATAAAGCTGTTTGTAACATCCAAAATCACCCAGAGACACTATTTAATCATCCCGCTGTGGTTTAGGACTGCACTAGTTTAATTTGACAGCAGGCTGCATATAGCTCAGATCAAAGCTATAAAAAAACATATACCATTAATACACGTGTTTCCAAAACATGACTCCTGCATAAAACAATACCCCTGCAGCATTTCTCTCTGTGTGTATTTATAAAAGGGACATTTCTTTTTTTCTTTTTTTTTTGTTGTTGTTGCACATTCCTGTTTCGGCGGAGCACATCTGTCATCGCTTCAATTTTAATTTTCATCCCACCTTCATTACATGTGTAATCATAGCTGCTGCTCGCTGTTGTCTGGACACGAAAGCTGCTAGATATAGGTATGAAGGGCTGTGATTGAGAGATCATGATATTAAACTATCAGCTAGATTCCCAAACCCCGTCACACATCACCATCTGTTGTCATGTATCCTGTTGGTTACTGTACTTTTTTTTTTATTGGTGGGAAATTTCTGAAGTATTCTCTGCCGCTATGTTTACATGAAATTCTTGCTAAATAATAGTTATGAATTTTAGGGACACCTCAGGGGTTTCTTTTTCGTACGGGTGGTCCAGCTCTGTATCCTCTTTGGCAGCAGATACAGTACAAATGGAAAAATTGTATTTGCACGTTTATGATGTGTTTTTATTTTTGCCTCACAGGGAGGTAAAAAGTCTCTGAGGGTTTTTACCAGAGTGGGTTTTTACGAGAAGCATTATGAGATCTGTAAAAATCAACACGTCAAAAATCAACACGTCAGCGATCAGAGTTCAACCAGAGCATTATAAAAGCCTATAAAAAGAGCATTTGAATGTTTTTCTATCAGCTTCATGTGTATTTCTGATGCATTACTAACAAATACGATAACAACTTGCAGGTTTTTCTGGAAAAGTATGGCTACCTTCATCAGGACAACCACATCCACAATGAAGTTGAGGTGCAGTCAGCTGTCCGGTAAGTTGGAACAGCTGTTATTCATCTATTGTTAAAACCAATAGTTGACAACCAAAAAACTCCTGATATGAATGTAATATGACATGTGTGTTCATCTCTACACTGTGCTGATGAGAGCGAGCTGGTTGTGCTCGTCAGGGGGAAGGGTGATGAGCCTCGGGGGCTGAACGTCAGCGCAGGGCAGTAAAACACACCCTCACCTCTACACTGGGAGACCTCTACTGAACCCTCTCTGAACCATCCAGGAATGTCAAATACCTCGCCCTCTGGCCCATTTGACTGAATGTACTTCAATACAAACATGATTGAAAGAACTTTGCCTTGTACAGCAGAGCTTGGGTGGAATGGGGTTGGGTAGCAACTGTGTACATTTGACGAGCTCATGCATGACAGATGAAACTCTGACATTTGGCTAAACACACTGATGCTAATTAATATTTGCTTCCTGCGGGCGGGTTTGGCTCAGGACTCAAGAGTAGGGGCTGTCGTCCACCAATTGGAAGATTGGTGGTTTGATTCCCGGCTCCTCCAGTCCACATGTTGATCTGTCTTTTGGCAAGATTAACCCCAAATTGCTCCCATTGCTGTATGAATGTGTGTGAATGGTTATGGCGCTTTTCCACTACACAGTTCCAGCACGACTCGACTCGGGGTTTTTTTTGTGTGTGTTTTCCACCTATGGTTTCCACTAGGGATAGTAGCTGGTACCTGGTACGTTTTTAGTACCTGCTCTGCTGAGACTTCCGGCGCTGGAAGAGTCATGAGCCGTCCCACACAAGAATCAAACCCGCCATTTTTAAATACCGGCAACATCGTTACAGCCATACGGCTCAATGTTCTTGCTTTGTGTGTGACAGAAAGCCACATACAGCAGCAAGTACACCATCACCTCCATGTCCTCCATTGTTTATGTGTTTGTGTCGCGTATAAAACGAAGTCACGGCAGTTGTGCGGAGCCGTTGCTATGACGACCCCGCCCACGTTGAGTAGGTACCATTTTGTAATGGAAAAGGTCGTTCCTGGAACCGAGCCGAGTCGAGCCAAGTACTGCTGGAACTGTGTACAGTGGAAAAGCGCCAATAGTTTCCTCCTGATGAGCAGCTTGGTAGCCCCTTTCATCAGTGTGTGAATGTGTGTGAATGAGGCTTTGAATGGTCATAACGACTAGAAAAGCGCCATATAAGTACAGTCAATTTACCATTCCTCAAACTGTTTTGTGCTTTTATCCTCAAAATGTAAATTATGGACGTGATGAACCTGATGAAACCACAAAGCATCATTATCAGGCCTCAGACTGGGCAGAGAGAGGATGTTGGTATATTTATACTGATGATTCACAGACTGTATAATTGCCATGATTGAAAAGCCAAATGCTTGTTCAGGAAGAGGGTCATGTGATCGTTTCCTGCCTGGCTTCATTCTTAGGGAGTTCCAATGGCTTTCCCGCCTTCCTGTCACCGGTGAACTTGACAGTGCCACCCTGAGGCAGATGGCAGAGCCGCGCTGTGGGGTGACAGATGAGGGCAGCCAGCAGATCTGGGCTCAGAGGGTCAACACCGTCTTCACTGGAGGTGGTGTTGGTGCTGCAGGGCGAGAGCAGCACCGAAGGAAACGATCTGCAGGTATTGTGTGTTCCTGTGTGTGTGTGTGTGTGTGTGTGTGTGTGTGTGTTCAGGTATGAGGTCACCATGTTTGATGTCAGTCAGTCTGATTATGTGTGCCCTGCAGAGGAGCGGTCATGATGAGTCAACACTTACATGGGAGGGTCCGCCTGTATAAAGTAAAACACTACATAGAGCTTGTAATTAAAGCAGGTGGAGTGTCTGATGCTGCAATTATACCAGTCTGTGATTCCTTTGCATTGTCTTCTTTACACTGTGAGAATCCTGCAACTTCAGTTTAGTTGTATAATGTTTTTGTTTTTTGTTTTTTTGTAATTTATTGATCTTTCTCATACATCATAGCCACTGGTTTGTGAAAATAAAATCTAGCCTATGGGGCGTGACATATTTGACTGATTGAATTTCTCTAATTTGTGGTTAACAAAAGCTCCACTGTGTGATAGCCATCCATAAATTTAAGGTTGGGCTCTCCTGTGATAACCATTTCCTGGTAATACTCTTTTTACAAGCCACCAGCAGGATACTTATTAAATGTTTATCTCTTTTTCTTCTCTTCCTTCCTTCCTTCCTCCCTCCTTACTCCTTTCCTTCCTTCCTTCCTTCCTTCCTCCTTTCCTTCTTCCCTTCCTTCTCTCCTTAATTCCTTCCTCCTTTCGTCCTTACTCCTTTCTTTCCTTCCTTCCTTCCTTCCTTCCTTCCTCCTTTCCATCCTCCCTTCCTCCCTTCCTCCCTTCCTCCCTTCCTTCTCTCCTTAATTCCTTCCTCCTTTCGTCCTTATTCCTTTCCTTCCTTCCTTCCTCCCTTCCTCCTCTCCTTAATTCCTTCCTCCTTTCTTTCCTCCCTTCCGTCCTTCCTTCCTTCCTTCCTTCCTCCCTTCCTTTCGTCCTTCCTCCTTTCCTTTCTTCCTTCCTTCCTTCCTCCTTTCCTCCCTCCCATCCTTCCTTCCTTCCTTCCTTCCTCCCTTCTTTCTCTCCTTAATTCCTTCCTCATTCCTTCCTCTCTCCCTTCCTTCCTTCTCTCCTTTCCTTCCTTCCTTCCCTTCCTCCCTTCCTCCCTTCCTTCTCTCCTCCCTTCCTCCCTTCCTCCTGTCTCTCCTTGACCCTAGGACATCAGGAGGGTTAAATTCCTGTAGAACATTATGGAGCCTATTTGAGTTTATTATCCTAATTTTCTGAAAGCCTTCATTGATGAGCAGATCGCTGCAATTTGAACCGTCTAAAGACTTCGGGATTTAAAGTGTTTAACGGGATTTAAAGTGTTTAACGGTGGTTAAGGGTTAAGAGTGGAACTAAACTGCTCAATTGCCAAATTTCTTGCAGACTCCATGAAGTAATTGAGCACAAAGTCGATCCCTCCCCTCCTGCTTTAGAGAGCTTTACCCCAAATCTGTGCTACCTATTATAATCATGTGTGGGAGAAATGTAGTGTGCCTAATGTTAGACTACATTATGATTAGCATCCATATTATTTAAAGATCCTCGGTCATATTTTATCTTTTTCACATGTGACTGATATGATTTTCCAACATTTCCCACATTATAATTACCATCTTAACCCTTTATTGGGCAAATAATTATATTTGGTAACTTCTGTAAATATCCCAAAATATCCTTCCTTCCTTCCTTCCTTCCTTCCTTCCTTCCTTCCTTCCTTCCTTCCTTCCTTCCTTCCTTCTTTCTTTCTTTCCTTCCTTTCCTTCCTTTCCTTCCTCCCTGCCTTCTTTCTTCCCTTCCTCTTTTCCTTTCTCCCTCCCTCGTTCCTTATTTCCTCCGTCCTTCCTTCCTTTCCTTCCTTCCATCTGTCCTTCCTCCCTCCCTCCTTCTCTCCTCCCTTCTTTCTTTCCTTCCTCCATCCTTCCTTCCTTCCTTTCCTTCCTTCCATGTTCTTCCTCCCTCCCTCCTTCTCTCCTCCCTTCCTTCTTTCCTTCCTCCATCCTTCCTTCCTTCCTTTCCTTCCTTCCATGTTCTTCCTCCCTCCCTCCTTCTCTCCTCCCTTCCTTCTTTCCTTCCTCCATCCCCCTTTCTTCTTCCTTTCCTTCCTTCCATCTGTTCTTCCTCCCTCCCTCCTTCTCTCCTACCTTCCTTCTTTCCTTCCTCCATCCCCCTTTCTTCTTCCTTCCTTCCTTCCTTCTTTCTTCCCTTCCTCCCTTCCTCCTTCCTTCTCTTTCTTTCCTCCCCCCACCTTTCTTCCTTCCTTCTGTCCTCCATCCTTCCTTCCTTCCTCCCTTCCTTTCAATGAGTGTCCTATAAAGGGTTAAAACCCTTAAAATGACATGTTCCCTTCTTCCAGAATCCAGAATCTACTAATATAGAAATATTTTTGCATTTCAAAGTTTAACTACTAGACATAAGCTGTTACTGACTTCACTGTAACGTCTGTTCTCAGTGTTTGTGAAATGGAGGCTGCAAGTTTCCACATCACTCTTGAGAAAGTTTCCTATTAGACCAGGACCGGCTCCCGGACTAGTTGTAATCAGGCGGGGAGTTCCTGTCCTCTGAAAAGAGGCCAACGCGGAAGTAACTTAGAGCTGCATTCTATCAAAAGGCCACCAGGGGGCGACCGTCTCTATACAAGTCAATGGAGAATTCACCAACTTCTCACTTGATTTCTAACCTCAGTAAACGTTTTCAAAATGTGTTTATGGTCTCAATCGCTAGTTTAAAGCCTTCTTCAATGCAGTATGATGTTCATTTGGGACATTTTGGCCTCCCTGATTTTATATTTGATGATAAAGCAGGCTACGTGGCTACGTTGTGATTGACAGGTTGATTGCACAATGTCCTCGAGATCCAGCCCTCGCAACCAATCGCAGCCTCCCCGCTCCGCCGTTGGTCCCGCCCATACTTCCGCCCATGGCCCCGCCTCATGCCCATATAAGTAGAATCCGTGTTTTTATTTTTCCCAGCATGCACCTGAAATTTTCAAGATGGCGCTGCCTAGATTCGAAACTATTGGCTTCCGAGCAGCAGTCCACAAACCAATGGGTGACGTCACGGATGTTACGTCCATTTCTTTTATACAGTCTGTGGTTGTAATGTCAGAAATCCTGCTTGTATGTGGACGCACTTGAAACTTGGATTTACGATGAGAAACCACTTTAAGCAGATGAAAACTGTCTTCTAGTGTCAAACTTTGAGCAAACATCATCCTGCAAATGTCCAAAGATGAAAGAACAAGTAGAAGTTTTTTGAGTGTAGAGGAACTTTAATATCTTTTTAAAAAAAATCTGATTATTGCCTTCATGATGTTTGTTCTGTTCAGCTTCTGTATGTGTGTCTTATTGTCATGTCTTCTGTTCTCGTTGTCGCTCTTCTCTGCTGTCATTTTCCTCTCAGCCCCTCTGGGAATGAACAGCAGCAGTGTGGTGACAATGTTGAGCAGAAGAGTGATGTTTTCTGCCTTTTCTCTCTCTCTC
>NC_070583.1:32806010-32811010 GCF_027409825.1 Scomber japonicus | reverse complement strand
TTCCTTTCTTCCTTTGTCCTTCTGTCCTTCTGTCCTTCCTTCCTTTCTTTTCCTTCCTTCCTTTCCTCTTTTTTCCTCCCTCCCTTCCATCCTTCCTTCCTTTCCTTCCTCCCTTCTTCCTCCCTTCCATTTTTTCTTCCTTCTTCTTCCTTTCCTTCCATCCTTCCATCCTTCCTTCCTTTCTTCCTTCCTTCCTTCCTTCCATCCTTCCTTTCTCCTCCTGTACTCAAACATGAGCTTTGTCTTACAGGAGCAGCAGATATGTTTCTGCCTGTGGACTGAAGGACGGTTACAGGAAGAGTTTGGTACATTTGTTCCTGACGCAGAGGTTCTCCTAATGGGAAGCGTTTCTCCCCCAGGGGGGCAACTAACAGTTTCAAGGGGAGGCTGAGTGACTGGAAGTGAGGAGATATTACATTAGTTGTCGAAAAGAGATCACATTAAATAGTCTAAATGTGCGTGATTTGGTTAAAGAGTTTAGAGATGCTTCATAAATGCCTTCAGACAGACCTTTTTTATTTATTTGGTGTTGTCTTCCTTTGTCCTTCTGTCCTTCCTTCCTTTCCTTTCCTTTCCTCCCTTCCTTCCTCCCTGCTACCGTCCTTCCTTCCTTCTTTCCTCTGTCCTGCCTTCCTTTCCTTCCTCCCTTCCCTCTCTCTTTCTTCCTCCCTTCCATCATTCCTTCCTTCTTCCTCCCTTTAATCTTTCCAGCTTTCCTTCCTTCCTTCCTTCCTTCTTCCTCCCTTTAATCTTTCCAGCTTTCCTTCCTTCCTTCCTTCCTTCCTTCCTCCCTTCTTCCTCCCTTTCATCCTTCCTTCCTTCTTTCCTTCCATCCTTCCTTCCCTCTGTCTTCCTGCCTTCCTGCCTTCCTTCCTGCCTTCCTTCCGCCCTTCCTCCTTTCATTCTTTCCTCCTCCCTCCCTTCCATCCTTCCTCCTTCCTTCCTTTGTCCTTCTGTCCTTCCTTCCATCCTTCCTTCCTTCTTCCTCCCTTTCATCCTTCCAGCTTTCCATCCTTCCTTCCTTCTTCCTCCCTTTTTCCTCCCTTTCATCCTTCCTTCCTCCTTTCCTTCCATCCTTCCTTCCTTCCTTCCTTCCTTCCTTCCTTCCTTTGTCCTTCTGTCCTTCCTTCCTTTCCTTTCCTCGCTTCCTTCCTCCCTGCTACCGTCCTTCCTTCCTTCTTTCCTCTTTCTTCCTTCCTTCCTTTTTCCCTTCCTTCCTTCCTTCTTCCTCCCTTCCTTTCTTCCTTCCTTCCTTCCTTCCAACCTTCCTACCTTCCTTCCTCCCTTCCTTCCATCCTTCCTTCCTTCCGTCCTTCCTCCTTTCCTTCCATCCTCCTCCCTTCCATCCTTCCTTCCTCCCTTGACTCGAGGACAACAGGAGGGTTAAGTATGTCCAACAGCAATGTCGTCCTATCTTGGATTAAAAGATAAGTGTCTAATGGATCAAATCACATAATAATGAATCTTTTAGGCATCCAGGAATTGAGTGAAGCTAAGCATTAAACTAGCAGGAAGTGAGAGGAGCCTTATTCTAAGCTTCGTCTAAGAGGAGGCACGACTCTGAAAACCCCTGATATATTTCTCTCATTCAGATCTGGTAAAAATTTACTTTTATTGTCTTAACCCTTAAACAGACAACGTGCACCAGGAGATACAGACTCTTTAACCTTCCTGTTGTCCTCCCGGGTCCTTCCTCTGTCCTTCCTTCCTTCCTTCCTTCCTTCCTTCCTTCATCTGTCCTTCCTTCCTTCCTTCCTTCCTTCCTTCCTTCCTCAGATCTAAGTTCAGCTGTTAGGGTAAATGTTCCCTCCTTCTGTCCTTTCTTCCTTCCTTCATCTGTCTTTCCTTTCTTCCTTCCTTCATCTGTCCTTCCTTTCTTTCTTCCTTCCTTCCTCCCTCCCTCCCTCCCTCCCTCCCTCCCTCCCCCTTCCTTCCTTCCTCCCTCCTTTCCATCCTTCTTCCTCCTTCCTTCCTTTCCTTCCTTCTTCCTCCCTTCCTTCCCTTCCTCCCTCCTTTCCTTCCTTCTTCCCTCCTTTCCTTCCTTCCTCCCTCCTTCCTTCTTCCTACCTTCCTTCCTTCCTCCCTCCTTCCTTCTTCCTCCCTTCCTTCCCTTCCTCCCTCCTTTCCTTCCTTCTTCCCTCCTTTCCTTCCTACCTTCCTTCCTTTCCTTCCTTCTTCCTCCCTTCCTTCCCTTCCTTCCTCCTTTCCTTCCTTCTTCTCGCCTTTCCTTCCTTCCTTCCTTCCTTCCTTCCTTACTTTAGGTGCAAATGACATAACTAGTAAGGCCTGTTTAAGGGTTAAATGATAAATAACAAATGTTTATTGTGTGAACTCTCTGGTCCGCTGCATTACTTTGGCAAAACCCAGATGAGGCAGATGTTATGTACTTTATTTACTCACAGCTGTGGCGTGATGTCATTATTGTTTAGTGTGAACAGCGCTGCCTCCTGACTGAGCTTCCTGGAAAAAACTGAAAACAGACCTTGACTTGCGGTGGAGTCTGAGTGTCGTTCCCACTGATATTTACAGAGCTGGCATTCCACCACCCTTGTCCAAGATAAGTCCTATAAGAGCGATGTGAGGGGTGTGTGTGTGTGTGTGTGTGTGTGTGTGTGTGGGTGTGTGTGTGTGTGTGTGTGTGTGTGTGTGTGTGTGTGTGTGTGTGTGTGTTTTTCTCAGAGGTGTGCACATAATGGATCTGTGCTCGGCCTTGAACGCTGTTAACTAGTTAGCTGCGATTTTCCTTCCTTCCTTCTTCCCTCCTTCCTTCCTCCGATCTAAGTTCAGCTGTTAGCGTAAATGTTCCCTCCTTCCTTTCTTTCTTCCTTCCTTCATCTGTCCTTCCTTTCTTTCTTCCTTCCTTCCTTCCTTCTTCCTCCCTCCTTCCTTTCCTTACTTCTTCCTCCCTTCCTTCCCTTCCTCCCTCCTTCCCTCCCTTCCTTCCTCCTTTCCTTCCTTCCTTCCTCCCTTTCCTTCCTTCTTCCTCCCTTGCTTCCCTTCCTTCCTTCTTCCCTCCCTACCTCCTTTCCTTCCTACCTTCCTTCCTTCCTCCCTCCTTCCTTTCCTTCTTCCTCCCTTGCTTCCCTTCCTTCCTTCTTTCCTTCCTTCCTTCCTTCCTTACTTCCTTACTTTAGGTGCAATTGACAGAACTAGTAAGGCCTGTTTAAGGGTTAAGATCTCTTATTGTATTTTTGACTCAATCAGCAGAATGCATATACTGTAGATTGAAATTGATGGATTTGCTTATTAGAGCTGTAACACTGGATCAACAGAAAATGAATTTGCAACTAATTTTGATAGACAATGAAAGGAAGGGAGGATGGAAGGAAAAGAGGAAGGAAGCAAAGAAGGAAGAGAGGAAAGAAGGACAGAGGAAAGAAGGAAGGGAGGAAGGAGGAAGGAAAGAAGAAAGGGAGGAAAGAGAGAGGAAGGAAAGAAAGAGAGAAGAAGGAAGGAAGAAAGGAAGGAAGGAAGGGAGGAAAGAAGGAACAGTCAAAACAGGGGAGGACGACAGGAAGGTGTGACGCTGTGGTTAATGTCTAGTTTACTTGATTAGAACTATGTAAAGATCATGGTTTGGGTTAAAATGATTACTGGATATGCAACCTTTGTTGTCATGGCAACAGTGAACACCACGATTAATTGACACGAGTATTTTTCGATTAGTTGCCCAACCCTCGGTCAACAGTTACATTTTTTTAGTGAAATATGTAGATAACTAATTGGATGGATTGTCATGAAATGTTTTCCAGACATTCGTGTCGTCCTCCCCGGGTCAAATTGACCCTGTTTGTTTTGACTCTTCCTTCCTTCCTTCCTTCCTTCCTTCTATCCTCCCTTCCTTCTATCCTCCCTTCCTTCCTTTCCTCCTTTCCTTCTTCTCTCCCTCCTTCCTTCTTTCCTCCCTCCCTCCTACCTTCCTCCTTTCCTTCTTTCCTCACTTCCTTCCTCCTTCCCTTCCTCCCGCCCTCCTTTCCTTCCTTCTACCTCCCTTCCTTCCTTCTTCCCTCCCTTCCTTCCTTCCTTCTACCTCCGTTCCATCCTTCCTTCCTCCCTTCCTTCTTCCCTCTCATCCTGCCTTCTTCCCTCCCTTCCTTCCTTCTACCTCCGTCCCTTCCATCCTATCTTCTTCCTCCCTTCCTTCCTTGACTCGAGGACAACAGGAGGGTTAAACTTTTCATCTAGCGCCATGATTAGGTGATAAGTTTAATTTGTCTGTAAACTATTCAGACCAATAATTAATCAAGTAACTGATAACGAACCAACTTCCTGTATTTCTTTCCTCATTTTCCTTATTTGTGAATCGTACCTTCACATCTGACCGACCAGAGCCATTTGTGTGTGTATGTGTGAGTGTGTGTGTGTCTGTGTGTGTGTGTGTGTGTGTGTATGTGTGTATGTGTGTGTATGTGTGTCTGTGTGTGTGTGTGTGTGTGTGTGTGTGTGTGTGTATGTGTGTCTGTATGTGTGTGTGTGTGTGTAAGTGTGTCTGTATGTGTGTGTGTGTGTGTATGTGTGTCTGTATGTGTATGTATGTGTGTGTGTCTGTATGTGTGTGTGTCTGTATGTGTATGTATGTGTGTGTGTCTGTATGTATGTGTGTATGTGTGTATGTATGTGTATGTGTGTGTGTGTGTGTGTGTGTGTCTGTTTGTGTGTGTATGTGTGTATGTCTGTGTGTGTGTGTGTGTGTGTGTGTGTGTGTGTCTGTGTGTGTGTGTGTGTGAGTGTCAAACCTCCACCTCCACCAAACAATAACTCGGCCTATCAGATGATCTCATCCACTTCCTAATGTCTGTGATAACCCCGCCTCCATACACGGCCGCCGCTGTAGATGTTAATTATCACGTTAATGGCTTCCATCGGGAGAAGTCGTGGAATGTCTCGTGTGTGTATCTGACTTCCTGAACTCTCTGCTGTCCTCGGGGACGTCTTGCTCTGCGGCGGTCTACGATGGAGAGAAAGGCGCCTGAGCTTCTACTGAGAATACCCGATCATGT
>NC_070583.1:32745403-32795403 GCF_027409825.1 Scomber japonicus | reverse complement strand
ACCTGTCGTCTTCTCTCTTGTAGTATTTGCACACTGACAGAAAAAAACCAAACTTGTTTTTTATATCATCTCTTACAAAGACGGTAACTGTAAAATGTATAAATGAGAGTTATTTCCTCTGGCCAGTGTTGGTTCCATATGCTTTGCTGCAGTAACTTCAGTGACAGCCGTGTCAACCATGTGATGCATTTAAAAAAAGAAAAAAACACTTATAGAGGAAGAAATCATTCAATTATAACCGTGAAATGTTTGGAACTTCAAAGATGAGATTGTGTCTGTTCTGAAGGCTGAACAGCAGCACTTTGTCAGCAGTGTGATTACGAATCCGACAAACGTTCATTTCTGACCTTTTCTTTCTGCCAGATTGTCTTTTTCCCTTCGCTGCAGACAGAGCAGCCGTCTGTCAGCTCGTACTGCGGTTCACTGATTACTCAGCTCACTGTTCAGCACGCTCATCCTGCCGCTAATCAAGTCTGACGTCTGCATCACATCAGTATTCAATCTTAAAAACTTGTTGTCATGTCGGGCGTCACTGTGGAGGCCAGAGACATGCTCGCACCCTGCCGTCTGAGGCTCTGAACACAACACACAACCAACACAAGTGATCACCAGGTTCAGGATTTATCGGTTTAGTGGGTTAATTTAGAAGATCCACACTTCACTTGAGATGTGGCCAAACAGCGACCGATGAGGTAACTGGTGTTTTAGAAGAGATGACCTCTGTCGTTACATGCATAGTATTTCACTTTCCACACATGATATACAGCACACGTCCGTCATGAATACTCCTGATGTGTAGACAGCTGTATGAAAGGTCTGTGTAAGTGCAGTACTTCAGTTTCCACTTCTTAATCCCTCAGATTACTGTGATTTTACAGTAATTAACATTTTAAAGATCTCAAGCTGTGAGACACTTTACATACTAATGGTTACATCAATATAAAAAAAATACAAAAAACCCTCCAAATATTCTCTTTAAGTTCTTTAAATCCCGTTAACTCTAGGCTACATGGGGGGAAAAAGATGTGAGATTACAGTAACGTGTAGTCATCTTAGCACACAAACACCAGAGCAGAGATCATTTGAAGTGCAAGTGAACCAATTTAATCAAAAGCCATCGAGCTTCTTTTACTAAGTAGAGCCGACTGAAGCTGCTACACTGTGGAGACCAATCAGACTAAATCAGATTTCTAATCACGATCAACGCAGCTTTCACACATCTGTTTCAAAGACAATCCAAAGAAAAAGAAGACGTTAACTTGCCCGGGTGTGGGGGAAAGTGGCAGAGACGTAGACTGGCATCAGTACCCAGACAGTAACACGTACGGTTTCCTACTCACACAGCTACACTTGAACACAACAGCTGCACACAACAATTAGTTGGACCTAAATATATAAAAGTAAATTAGACATTCATCAATATTAATACCTGGACTGTCTTCAAAGTACCAATCACCATGTACTGCTGTGTGTTTGGGTGATTTATGGGGGCGGGTCAAACCATTTTAAGGAAATTGCCCCCCCCCCACAACTCAACTTTGGTTTCCTTTGTCAAACTACACAGCTCCGTCTGTCTGCTTGTAGCTCTTCAGATGTTTCAAAGGTCCCATCGTGTCCCACCTATGTTGCGATCTCCTCCATGTGCTACGTTTTGAGATGATGACTGTGGTTTTTAACACACACACACACACACACACACTCACTCACACACACACATACACACACGTGACGAAGTGGCAAGAATTCAAATGAAGAACTCGTCGACGGGCTCTTCATTGTTCGTGTGTGATGACAGCGGCTTGGTGCATTGCTCAGCAGTAGTCCTCATCACCACCGTCCTGCTGCCTTTACTGGCTTTATTCATACAGCCGGTGGAGCCCCACGTCCTGGAGCCCGCCTGAGGGTGCATGTGTGTCCGTGGCAGACATTCAAGCAGTTCCTTGGCTAGACCTTCAGCAGCCGAAGCCCCGACAGCAGCGGGTCTCTCTGAGTGCAGGTTCATCAGAAAGTCCATGGAGGAAGAGCGAGTGATGGCTTTGACTGCTGAGTCAGAGTGAGACGAGATGGGGACCCCCGTGTCTACGTTGGTCTCCGGCTCCTCCTCGTCCTCTTCCAGGAGGAGATAGGAGAGAGAGCGGGTGATGGCGGGGCGCAGAGGAGAGTCCGGGTGATTGGAGGTGAGAGGCAGGGCGGGGCTGCTGCGCTGGGATGAGTAGCAGGAGCTGCCTGGAGGGGTGCTGCAGCAGCTTCCTGATCCCAGACTCTCTGCTCCACCTCCTCCTCCTCCTCCGTGAAGCTTCTCCAGGATCGGGTCACTGCGTGGTCTGTGGCCTGTCGACAACCACACACACATCAGACAGTGTCACTACAGCGGGCATCACAAAACCTCTTCTGGATGTGATACACTGCTGTTGAACATGATGCCTGCCTGGTGTGATCATTACAGATGATGTCTGATGTTTTAATTTGATTTATATTTAAATTAAAGCCGCTATAGACTTTTTTTGTTTGTTCAATCTGACTATTTGTGTGTAAAAATGAATAAATAAATAAGTCATTCTTAGATTCATATGATACCCTGAAGACTCTGTAACAGCTATAAAAGATAATAATTTAATTCATTATAACTGAAACTAACTGTCCAACCGTTATTCATGTAAATACACTTCACACTTTCCAGTTCTCACATTCACTCTCTGACCCATTAGGGATCCGCTCTTACATAAATAAACCTCCCACATACAAATAATCGTTAAATCGTCCAGCTATCTGTGAGCTGAGGGGAAATTTAAAAAGTAACACTGTCAGGAGTTGAGTCAAATCATTACATCTAACTCAGCGAACTTTAGCAGACAGCTTAGGGCTTCAGTAATTTAGAGAGCTGTCTCATATGCCAGCATTGTGTCTCCGTCTGCTACCTCTTCCCTCAACTCCCCGATAATGACTCTGTGACAGGAAAGTACCGGCTAACACATGCAGCAGGTTTAACACACTGTAGATATCTCACCCTGCCTGTGTGTCTGCCAGGGCGGGGGGGTCGTGAGGCTGCAGGGCGACAGGCTGTGGCCCTGTGCTGAGCTCCTGAACTGCATTCCTCGAGGGGACACGCTGGGGCAGGTCAGGGGGAAAGCACAGGTCAAGGGTCGCGGAGGTTGAGCCGGGGTTTTCACCTGCAGTACAGAGGGACAGGAGGAGGAGGATTATGATTTATAGCAGGACTAGAGAGATTTAAGCCAGTTAAGTAACTTTGACAGAATTAACATACACGCATGCAACATATGGCTGCTTTGACAGCTTAGAGATTGTTTCTGTTTAAGACGGTAACTGCGTGGTTTTTGATTTTATTGAACAGGAAATATTTTCCCTCTCAATTGTTTCACTGATAAAATCTTCCAGTGCAGATTATTGTAACACCAAGCCTATTTATTTTATTCCAGATAGTTAATACTGATTATTCTGTGATGTGAACAGACGGAAGAAACCTGACATGAGCCATTTGGCACAAGATAGTTTAACCGTTGTTGGGCTGTGTCTCGTCAGGTTTGAGACACAGGAATCAAGCAATAGGATTTTAAATACACGAGTAAGAAAAACAACATCAACATTAACCGGAGAGCAGTCAGTCAGTCAGTCAGTCACATATTTTAGGTTTTCCAACCCAACTTTTGAATTAGTAAATCTAATGATAAATAATCAAAAAGTAAAATAAGTAATAATTTAGTCAAAGAAAATCCTCATGTTATTATTATTGTGAGGATTTTTCCTTTTTTTCAAAAACTTTTTGGAGTAAAACTTTTTATGAAATGTTCTTCACTATGAAGAAAGCATTTGAATGTGATTTGCATCACATGCAAATCTGTCAAACTATGATTTGCATCATGATTTGCATTGTATGCAAATTAATAACCAATATTCATCTTTAAAAATTTTATAGTCTTAGTCTAGTCTGCCCACTTTTCCTTTAACATGTGACATACATGTTGTTTGTCATACGTGTGATGTAATTTGACCTACATGAGTGATATAACTAAACACATGAAACTGAAAGGCACTGCATTTACTTTCATTCCTTTTCCCTCCAAAACAAACTGGTGACTGTACCGAGGAAGCTGGCCAGCTACATGTTGAATACGACATCTCACACAAAGATCCCGCTCTTTAGACTCTGCGTGCTGTGAGATAATCATAGAGTAAACCTTCCAGCAGAGTGCTGTGTGTTTACGGTTAATGTAGGGCTGCTTCTGGCTAAAAGCAACCACTGATGTACGACAAACCTCATAATTTCACCGGGCATAAATCAATGAGCAGCTGCTCTTCCTTTCACAATTATCTTTCATGTTATATAAAGAGAGAGGCAGACTAAAAGGCTTAACATAAACACAGCACTTAATGTGCTGCAGGTACGACATAAACTTTAAAAAAACTAATATTTGGTCCATCTGACAACTTATACATGAAAACCTTTATCAGGATCAAATCTCTCTGTTAAGCTACCTGGAAGAGAACTTTGTTTCCATCCAGGTCTTCCGTCTGCCAGCGTGTGCTGCTGATGGGGGTACAGGGGTTGGGCAGCAGAGGGACCAGCTGGCCGATTTCCTCCACACTAAACTGTAGCACAGCAGAGCTGCAAGGCTCCACCCGAACTCCTGGTGACAACTGCTTTATAGCCAGCTGCAGGCACAGCCCCGGCTCTGTGAGAGGAGGAGCAACACAGAAAAATAACTCAGCAGAGCAGAAGGAGATGTGTTGAGGGAAGCTTTATTTAATTCAACTTCATTTATTTATTTGTAAGTCAGTTTAATCAGCCAATGGTATTGCAAGAATGTATACATTACAAAAACCCATGAAGACTTGCCTGCATGGAGGGTGAACCAGCAGAATCCGGTCTTCTGCTCTTCTGCCTGTTGCTGCAGCACCGTCTCATACAGCCGCACAGCGTCCTCATAGTTGTCATATACACTGTACAGTGTCACACGTAGTATTTCTCCTCCACAGTGCACCGGCCGAACCCCCCACACAGGCATCCCTGCACCCAGGCTGTAAAAGTCTCGGCTGGGCAGGAGGTAGGGCCGCAGCAGGGGGTTGGATGGGGAGCTGCTGGAAGTAATGTGGATCCCTCTGGTCCTGTTGCCGCAGCTCTCCGTGTGGTGGTACTGCCAAGGCGGTCGCTGGAAGAAGTCCAGCACTTTGAGGATCCGTTCCTCTCCATAAGCCTCATGAAGGAAGAAGGTAATAGCCAGAGAAGGGTAGCCTGAAACATGTTTTGGCAAAGATTTATGGCTAATCAACCTTAAATGAAAACAGATGCAGCTCTCGCATAGGCAGATATTTGTGGGATTAAACGTTTACACCATACACAAAAAATGTAATATCTAGCTGAGTGTGCAACATTTGAGGGGGTCGCTGACATGCATGGAAAGTTAAAATTGTTGACATGTTTGTAAGCTTGTCTATCACTCACATATGGAAATTATTACAGGAAATAAACACACCAACAAAATGTGCAATAAAGTGAATTTATGGGTATGACAGAGTTTTGCATCCCGCCAGTGAAATATCTGACACCTGCGTATGGTCAGATGTATAATAAATACAAGACCACACACCTGCCACAGGACTGAGACGAGTGTAACTTCTATACGGGGAAGCCCTCTCTGACACATGGAAGATGCGGAGGCTTGGACAGAGCCAGCGGAGGAGGCGATCCAGGGTGTGCTGCAGCAGCAGGGAGTCTCCAGGGTTGGCCAGCAGATGCAGGTTCAGATGAAGGAGCTGCTGCTGCTGCTGCCTGACCCGCCTGGTCATGAGATCGACTGGGGTCGCACACACACACACACACAAACAGGGACATGAAAATCTGACATAGGGGTGATTTGCATAACTTGCTGTATCATACACATCATGTTTTGCATGAACATAGTAAAGGATGTTGTTTGTAAAGTTTTAAGTCGTCTTCTTCGTTTAAGATGTGAGACAAATGTGAAAGGAAAAACTTCCACTTGAGTCATGGTAGATTAAATCATGAGATTTGTAATATATTTATGTACACTGCAGGTGATGCAATCATCCACATGACCTAATAAAGGGGCAACAGGTGCTCTCATACAAATACTTGTCAAAACAGGCAGGGCAGATGTTTATCTGAAGCTCTGACAAAAGTCTACATAATAAGAGGGACATTTCTACTTATTAAAATCAGTTCACTTGTTACCGATGGTATGACTCAACCTGAGAAAACCGTTGCTTATGTGGCACTGGAGGAGCGGAGAAAATCGAGACTGTTGAAAACCCCAATTATGTCATCATGTTTATCTCAGTTTGGAAACTGCAAAATCATAATGTAAAACATGTGTGGTAAACTAGTTATGTGGAGTTTGAATGAGAGGGCATTTACCAGGCAGGAGCAGTCAAAAGAAAGGATGCTGTTGAGTTGCATCATGGGAAATATAGTTTTCCAGTGTTTATGTAGCTTGATTCATATTACAGACTGAATAGTCATTAAATCTCTGCCTCAATTGAGATCATTCTTATTAAAGGACAGAGTAACAAGAAAACCTGACTGGTTTTAAGACAGACCTGAAAAAATAATCATGAACTGGTCCTTAAATTATGTCTTTCTTGAGAATAGTGACTGTTTTAGATTGAACGGAAGTGGCCAAACTAAATCTAACTACTGTTGTAGAGCACGAACAAACACTTACTGCCAGATGTTGACATCCTGCTGCAGTCAGATCTACACAGCACAAAACAAAGAGGAGGATGAGTGATCACATCATCACACCACACAGACAGGAGAGACAAGAAAGACACAAATCTGTCTCCATCTTGCGGTGGCAGCTTCGGTCACCATGACAACACATTATCTGTTGTCAGCTAACATAGACGTTAAAAAAAGTTATAAAAAGAAAGAAAGAAAATGCAGTAAAGAATGAAACAAATTTTACTGTGTTGGTTCAGAAGCTGAAACAGGAGTTGTTTTAGTCATCTACACAATCAGACTTTACTGTTTTTCGATAAAATGAGCTTCTACTGCGGCTAAAAAAAAAGAAAAAAGAAAAGAAAAAAGGTTTGGAACACTGCCCCTTTGCTTTGGTCACCTTGACAACACATTATCTGTCGTCAGCTAACAGCGTTAAAAAAAAGCGAAATTATGAGAAAATACAAATAAAGAATAAAACCAATTATACTGTGCTGGCTCAGAAGTTGAACCGTAGTTGTTTCAGCTATCCACACAATTAGACTATACTGTTCTTTGGATAAAATTAGCTTCTACTGCGGCTAAAAAAAACAAAACAAAAAAGGTTTGGAACACTGCCCCGTTGCTTTGATCACCATGACAACACATTATCTGTTGTTAAGCGTTAAAAAACAAAGCCAAATTATTAGAAAATACAATAAAAGAATGACTGTGTTGGCTCAGAAGTTGAACCAGGAGTTGTTTCGAGTTATCCACACAAACAGACTTTACTATTTTTTGCATAAAATTAGCTTTAACTGTGGCTGCAGGTTAAAAACAAACAAACAATAAAAAAAAGACGTTGGTTAGCATCGGTTAGCCTGGAGCTAACACCGAAGACAACCGTTAACTCACTCGGCTGTTTCCGCTCCGGAGTCCACGTTCTCATCTTCGGCTCTCTCCTTTAACACCGACACTCTCCGAAACATCGTCCGACACACGGTTACACATGTGGTCGAGTAATATCCAGACAGAGAGAGTCTAAGAAGCTGTGTGGTTGTAGTCCGGTGAGAGTGAAAAGCATCTTCGTTTTGATTTCTTTTCCACAGCTCTCTTTCTTCTTCCCCCTCTCCTCTCCTCTCCTCCCAAAAAAAAAAAAAAAAAAAAAAAAAAAGGGGGGACTCTTGCTTTGCTGGGACGCTGACGTCACCAGGCAAAGATAAATACAGAGTGTTGAATCTGCAAAGTTATTATTATTATAGTTAACGAAAACTAAGATTAAGACTAAAAGTAGCAGTGGAAAAAAATTAGTTAACTGGAATAAAAATAAAAATGAGAGAGTTTTGTAATAAATGAAAATGCAACAATGCAAAATTAACTAAAACTAAGCTGAATTGCAGATAAAAATCAGCTTAGTTTTAGTTTTCTTTTCATTTTTTCCACTCAATAACAGGCATTATTTCATCCTTTTCAGCTTCTACTAATCAAGGCTTTCCTTCCAATACCTGAAAAACTAAGACTAAGATTAAAATTAAATAAAAATTACAATGCAACAATGCAAAACTAACTAAAACTAAACTGAATTGCAGATAAAATCAGCTAAATTTTAGTTTAATTTGTATTTTCTCCATTTTTATTGTATTCTGTTCAGTTTTACTTCTTGAGATAACTAAGACTAAGTAAACAAAAACTAAAACTAGTCAATTCCTCAAGTCAATAAAAACTGAAGTAAAACTACTTTAATCACTTGTTAAACTCACTAAAAACTAAACTGGAATAAAAAAGCAAACTGAAAAACTAAATAAAAACTAATGAAAATTTCATAACCCTGATCTGGATGTTAAAAGACAACAAAAACATAAAAAACAAACGCTGTAATTGCTCCTTTTTTATTTTATTTTTAAGTTTAGACTACATGGTATGATGCAATGTTTCTGAGACTAAATTGTTAGGCGAAAGGGAAGCAAGCCGAGGCTGTGCTAGTTAAACTCTAAAGCTGCCTATAATAACAGCTGAGCAGATGGCATGCGTCTAACAATATGAGAAGACAAAGGACACAGGCCAGACGGGATGGGGGCAGATTTAAAAAGTGCAGGGGACGTGTGGAGGGCAGGCTTTAAACCCTCAAAATGAAAGACGTTGTTTTGTTAAGACCCCGTTAAGAGCATTAAACTCTTGTTTAGCTTACATCCCTCTCTACATTACAAGTGTATTAGTTTCCAGGATATAGCCTAAACTTCTAGTGTGTGAAGTGAAAAGACCAAACATGAGAGATAAGCTGCCAAATTTAATTTAAGGTTCACATTTTTTTCCAAAGCCGGTCTTAAAACAACACGTTCAAAAGCCCAAATTAACACTAAAGCAGGTTTTCTTGCTGTAATAATTCCTCCTGTATGCCGGCCAAGATCCCTTCATAATGCACTTACAATGTAAGTGATGGGAGCCAAAATCCACAGTCCTCCTTCTGTGCAAAAATGGATTTAAAAGTTGATCTGAAGCTAATATGAAGCTTCAGATGTCCAAATGAGTCCAAGCAAATTACTTTTAATGTTAGAGTCTTTTTGTTTGTCTCAACAGGGAAACACTAAGAGGGAATCTGATGCTACAAAGACTGTAAATGTGTCAGATATCCACTTGGTATGACTCAGACTGATGAAGCCTTATAAGCTTTAAAATGTATTTTGCATTAACCCTCCTGTTGTCCTCAGGTGAAGGAAGGAAGGGAAGAAGGAAGGAAGGAGGGAGGAAAGGAGACAGGAAGGGATGAGGAAGGGAGGAAAGAAGGAAGGAAAGAAAGAAAGGAGTAAGGAGGGAGGAAGGAAGGAAGGAGGGAGGGAGGAAAGGAGTAAGTAGGGAGGGAGGAAAGGAGGAAGGAAGGAAGGAAGGAAAGGAGGGAGGGAGGAAGGACGGAAGGAAAGAAAGAAAGGAGTAAGGAGGGAGGGAAGGAGGAAGGAAGGAAATGAGTAAGGAAGGAAGGAAGGAAAGGAGTAAGGAGGGAGGGGGGGAGGTAGGTAGGAAAAGAGGAAGGAAAGGAGGAAGGAAGGAAGCAAGGAATGATGGAAGGAAATGAACAAAGAAAGAGGGAAGGAGGGGAAGAAAGAAGGAAAAATTAAAGAAAGAGGAAGGAAGGAAGGAAGGAAGGAAGATGGACGGAAGGAAGGAACAGTCAAAAGAGAGATGGGGTCAATTTGACCCGGGAGGACGACAGGAGGGTTAAATGACTGTAGATTTCCTCCCAATACTTACACTGAAAGCACATTAAGAGGGGATCTTTTAATAGCCAGTATGAACAGGAGGAATGATTTCTCTTTCAGTGTTCATGTGGACACCTGACTGATATTTTAGGATAGATTTGAAAAAAAAAACTGTCAACTTGTCCTTTAAGCAGGCCCATAAAATCTGTGTACATGTGGAAAAAAGTTATACAGTCTAGAACAGGAAGGTCAAACTCATCTTCATTCAAGGGCCGCATACAGAACTATATGATCTCATGTTGGTCAAATCATTAAAAGTAAGGAAGGAAGGAAGGGAGGAAGCAAGGAAGGGAACAAGTAAGGAAGGAAGGAAGGAAGGAAAGGTGGAAGGAAGGAAGGATGGATGGATGGAAGGAAGGATGAAAAGATGGAAGGAAGGAAGGAAGGAAGGAAGGGAACGAGTAAGGAAGGAAGGAAGGAAGGAAAAGAAGGAAGGATGGATGGAAAGATGGAAGGAAGGAAGGAAGGAAGGGAACGAGTAAGGAAGGAAGGATGGAAGGAAGGAAGGAAAGATGGAAGGAAGGAAGGAAGGAAAAGAAGACAGGAAGGAAAATGGACCGGATCGGACCCCTCGGCGGGTCACTTTATGGTAATTATGAAGGCTGTAGTTTGGGGTGTTCATAATATTTTGTCCACTACATTTATATAAAAAAGATAAATGTTAGAAACACCTCTTTGTATATTTCCATAAAAATATAACAATGTAAAAGCAGCAGTATTTAAAAGTTCTCATCACATAGTTGTAATTTTATAATAAATCATAAATATAGATTAGATTATTATCTCAGATGCTTTAATGTGTAAGTAGGTAACTGTCATGTTGACTGTCATGTTATTTTTTACTTTTTTTTATTTATTTTTATATTTCATACACTAAAGGAAGTTTTATAAGCTGACATTTTCCTTGTATAATATTAATCTGAATTATTAGATGTGGTTACATTATGAGTATAGAGTATTATGTTTTCCTTTGAAATATAGTGTCAATGTAAATAGAATAAGATGTTAATAAGTATAGTAAGTTAGTATAGTAATATATATAGTATAGTATATATACACATTGTGCTATAGTAATAAGTACAAATACATCAGTTTTGTAGTCAAATTCAGTGTTTGTGTAACTATACAATAATAATACAACCTGTACAATACATGTTAAGAAATGTTAAATTAAATTAAATAGATGAATAAGTTAATTAATGGTTAGTTAAAAGAGAAAAGTATTTACAGTTGGAAATGTTCTTATTTACAATATTTACATGAGATAAGAAACAAGAAATGGTTATTGTTGTGTTTAACCAGATATTTAATTTCCTTTGAACTACTTGAAATGCTTTTATTTTGATAGTGACAAACAGGAAGTAGTAACGTTAACGTGCCAAGATGTCTGCTGTTTGTCATCCACTGTTAATGTTTGTGAGAAGCAGCAAACACGCAAATAAACGCTGACTTTAAATGTTTAAAGTTGTGTTTAACCAGCGATTTAATTTCCTTTGAAAGCTTTGAGCTGATCTACTTAAAATGCTTTTATTTTGATAGTGAAAAACAGGAAGTAGTAACGTTTAACGTGCCAAGATGTCGGCTGGAGGTCTGCTGTTTGTCGTCCTCTGTTAATGTTTGTGAGAAGCAGCAAATACGCAAATAAACGCTGACTTTAAATGTTATTCCTCATTGAAAGAAGCTCCAACTACACAACACTACATGACTACATCCTACAGTTATTATGACTTTTATGAGAGCAGGATTTATTGTTGTGCTAGCTTACATTAGCTTTAGCCGAGTGGACCTAATAAACCTGCAGCGGAGTATATTTTTCCGATGACTATTCAAACAAAAAAAAAAGAATAAAAGTTGCATTTAAAATCTGAAAATACCACAGTAAACAAAGTACTTGAGAGGCCCGGCGGAGTTGGGCTTTTGACTGCGGCTCACCATTTACATTAAGCTTTAATTATGGTCAGAGAGGCAAAGTATTTCTGACGAGGCCTTCTCATGAAAAGATGTAAAAAAGAAAAAGAGAAAAAAACCCACCGCAAACCTTTCAACTTTTTTTTTTTTTTTTTTTCAATTCTACATTTAATATGATGAAAACAAGGCCCTGTACAATCCACCTTTCGCAGTGAGTACAATAATTATTTTACAATTTGTACACATAGGACATGGTGCTAGACTGGTTCCACCCGTTCAAAATGCAGTCAAGAATGAAAAAAACAAAAAAAACATAACTAAAAAAAAAACAAAAAACAACCAAAATCCTCTTTGAAACTTTGCACCAACATGGGACCCTTCCATTCAAAGAGAGGAGATATTTTTTTAGCAGGCCTGAAGAAGTGAAAAATGTGTCATGATAGACCCCCGAAGACCATCTATGGAGCGTTTAATGTGCGTCTTTGTACCCCTGATTGATCCGTTAAGATAAAAGCATGCTGTGATGTCTCTAACCACCACCAGTACAGACCTGGACACAAAAATATTGTAACTTGTAACTGTCAATGGCATTAAATACTTCAGCTATGAGAGATCCACTATCAACCTCAGGGAAAGAAAAAAAACTAAAAAGAAACGGACATATGCAACATAAACTAACCCTCCTGTTGTCCTCGAGGAAGGACAGGAGGAAGGAAGGAAAGGAGAAAGGAGGAAAAGAGGAAGGAAGGAAGGAAAGGAATAAGTACGAAAATAGGAAGGAATTTAGGAGAGAAGCAAGGAAGGAAGGAAAGGGGGAAGGAGGAAAAGAGGAAGGAAGGAAGGAAGGAAAGGAATGAGGATGAAAATAGGAAGGAATTTAGGAGAGAAGGAAGGAAGGAAAGGAGGAAAAGAGGAAGGAAGGAAGGAAGGAAAGAAATGAGGATGAAAATAGGAAGGAATTTAGGAGAGAAGGAAGGGAGGAAGGAAAGGAGTAAGGATGAAAAGAGGAAGGAACTTAGGAGAGAAGGAAGGGAGGAAGGAAGGAAGGAAGGAAAGGAGTAAGGAACAAAAGAGGAAGGAATTTAGGAGAGAAGGAAGGGAGGAAAGAAAGGAGGAAAAGAGGAAGGAAGGATGGAAGGAGGAGGGAGCAAAGAAAGAAGGGAGGAAAGAAGGAACAGTCAAAAGAGACGAGGGGTCAATTTGACCCGGGAGGACGACACAAGGGTTAAAAGCACTCTTCATGTTTTTTATCAAGTACTCAAAAATGTATTTTTACTGCGGTCGTATGTAAACCAGGTCTGTACCAGTTAACACTTCCTGTCCTCTTCTTTAAATTTTAAAATCCTTTCTATTAAAAAAAAAAAAAAAAAAAAAAAAAAGAAAAGGAAAAAAAAAAAGGCCAAGAGTGTCTGTCAACCTGTACAGCCATCATCATTGTGCCACCCAAAAAACACAAACATAACAACATTGACATCAACATTTAAAAACAGGGGAGTGAATTCAAAAATGTTTTCTTGGTCTCCATGGTAACCGCCGCATGTTTTTTTTGTTTGCTCAGTAACATTTTTTTTAACGCTCGCTCTGGATCCTCGGTCGAGATCAGCAACGTGGGCTAATTGGCAAACAGGCTCTCTCACACAATTCTCTCCAAAGGCCACAAGAAACATGATTTTGTACAAAACTAGACCCCGCCCCCCCCCACTCCTCCTCCTCCTCCTCCTCCTCCTCCTCCTTTTTCTTTTTTCTCTTAGCAGAAGAAATCTAATATTGCTAGAAAACTTCCTCATCTTTTTGCATGATTTCTTTCTTTCTCTTTTTTTTCCTTTTTTTTTTTTCTTTACACAATTTTTATGGAAGAAAAGTTAAGCTTCCCAGTGTTTCCCAGAATCAATGATGAAAGCACTTCCAAGTTCTTTCAAAAAAAAAAAAACCTCATAGCAGTCCACAGAAAACAAGGCTCGCCAGTTTATATCTCAACCTCCGTGTTTTTGCCGTCACTGAATTTAAATTTGTTTTTTTACGCTACGTAAGTGTACACTTTGCGGTCCTCTGGTGTTCGTGCCAAATATTCCCTCTCAATGAGTCCTTCAATGCGCTTCTTGATGACTACGGGACTAGGGAGGAATCGTGCTCGCAACTGCTGCGTGACCTGCGGAGACGGAGACACACACACACAAATAACAATCAGTACACATCACCTTACTTCATATCTTCAGTTCAATATCAACTTTGGGGCTCACTAAAGGTGTAAAATCTGAGCAGGTAGTTCTGTTTCCGAGGAGTGAAGCCAATGCTGAAGCTCTTTAACCCTCCTGTTGTCCTCGAGTCAAGGAAGGAAGGGAGGAAGAAGGAAGGAAAGGAGGGAGGAAGGAAGGAAAGAAGGAAGGAAAGGAGGGAGGGAGGGAGGAAAAGAGGAAGGAAGGAAGGAATGAAGAAGGAAGGAAAGGAGGGAGGAAGGAAGGATGGAAAGGAAGAAGAGGAAAGAGGGAAGGGAGGGAGGGAGGGAGGAAGGAAGGAAAGGAGGGAGGAAGGAAGGAAGGAAGGAAGAATGGAAGGAAGGAAGGAAAGAAGGAAGGAATGAGAAAGGAAAGGAGTAAGGAGGGAGGGAGGGAGGAAAAGAGGAAGGAAGGAAGGAAGGAAGGAATGAGGAAGGAAAGGAGTAAGGAGGGAGGGAGGTAACGAGGAAGGAAGGAAGGAAGGAAGGAAGGAAGGAAGGAATGAGGAAGGTATGAGTAAGGTATGAGTAAGGAGGGAGGGAGGGAGGAAAAGAGGAATGAGGAAGGAAATGAGTAAGGAGGGAGGGAGGAAAAGAGGAAGGAAGGAAGGAAAGGAGTAAGGAGGGAGGGAGGAAAAGAGGAAGGAAGGAAGGAAGGAAGGAAGGAAGGAAGGAAGGAACAGTCAAAAGAGATGGAGGATGACAGGAGGGTTAAACCTGCATTCTTACTAACGGCCAGCAGAGGGCGACTCCACTGAGTGATTGAATGAAAGTCTATGAGAAATATGATGGATGCTTTAGGGCGTGGCTATGTCGTGATTGACAAACTGCTACCATGACAACGTAGTAAAGTCCCAACAAGCATGTTTGAGGAGACTGACCTCTGCTACTAAGATGTTGTGCTGCATCTTCTTTCTGGACTTCATGATGCGAACTATGGCAGCTTCGATCTCATGCTTCCTGTCGTCGTCCACTTTCTGCCGTGTCTCCTTCCGCTCTGGGTCTGACTCCCCCTGTTTGGCAGCCACTGGGAGGAGCAGCACAACATCATCATCATCATCATCATCATCATCATCATCATCAGGAAGATAAATGTTAAAGCCAAGCAGTGTGACTAAAGGAGTACATGTGCTTTTTGTCAAGTAAGTTCTTTAACCCTCCTGTTGTCCTCGAGTCAAGGAAGGAAGGATGGGAGGAAGAAGGAAAGGAGGGAGCAAGGAAAGTAGGGAAGGAAAGGAGGGAGGAAAGAAGGAAGGAGGGAAGGAAAAATGAAGGAAAGGAGGGAGGAAAGAAGGAAGGAAAGAAGGAAAAAGGAAGGAAAGGGGGGAGGAAGGTGGAAGGAAGGAGGGAAGAAGGGAAGGGGGGAAGGAAGGAGGGAGGAGGGAGGAAAGAAGGAAGGAAGTATGGAAGGAGGAGGGAGCAAAGAAAGAGGGAAGGAGGGGAGGAATGAAAGAAAAATTAAAGAAAGAGGGAATAAAGAAGGAAGGGAGGAGGAAGGAAGGAAGGAAGGAAAGGAGGGAGGAAGGGATGAAGAAGGAAGGAAAGAAAGAAGGGATGAGGGAGGAAGGAAAGGAGGAAGGGAGGAGGAAGGAAGGAAAGAAAAAAGGGAGGAGGAAGGAAGGAAAGAAGGAAGGAAAGGAGGGAGGAAAGAAGGAAGGAGGGAGGAAAGAAAGAGAGAAGGAGGCAAGGAAGGAAAGAAAGAAGGAAAGAAAGGAGGGAGGAAAGAATGAGAGAAGGAGGCCAGGAAGGAAAGGAGGGAGGGAGGAAGGAAAGGAGAAAGGAAAGAAAGAGGGAACAAGTCAAACCAGACGGGGTCACTTTGACCCGGGAGGACGACAGGAAGGTTAAAACACTTTATAAAAAGATGATGGTTAACGTGATGACTCTTTTTTGTCGTACCTGTCTGGATCTTGACGCGGTGCAGCTTGGAGGTAAACTGGTCGTTGACTGTAAACACGTGGCCGTTCTCGATCTCCTTGGACTTCGGCTCTTTGGTGAGAACTCTCTGAGTCGGTTTCCCACAGGCCAACGACTGGAGCGCTCGCACCAGCTCCCTCTCTGGGATATCCGTCTCCTGCTGGATCTCCTGAACACGGGGGAAAGATCAAGAGATTAAAGACGTAGAAGACACACAGTCAGACAAATGTTGCAAAGGATGGAAGGAAGGAAAGGAGGAAGGAAGGAAGGAAGAAAGGAAGGAAAGGAATGAGGATGAAAATAGGAAGGAATTTAGGAGAGAAGCAAGGGAGGAAGGAGAAAAGAGGAAGGAAGGAAGGAAAGGAATGAGGATGAAAATAGGAAGGAATTTAGGAGAGAAGCAAGGGAGGAAGGAAAGGAGGAAGGAAGGAAGGAAGGTTGAAAGGAAGGAAGGAAAGGAAAGGAATAAGGACGAAAATAGGAAGGAATTTAGGAGAGAAGCAAGGGAGGAAGGAAAGGAGGAAGGAGAAAAGAGGAAGGAAGGAAGGAAGGAAGGAAAGGAATAAGGACGAAAATAGGAAGGAATTTAGGAGAGAAGCAAGGGAGGAAGGAAAGGAGGAAGGAAGGAAGGTTGAAAGGAAGGAAGGAAAGGAAAGGAATAAGGACGAAAATAGGAAGGAATTTAGGAGAGAAGCAAGGGAGGAAGGAGAAAAGAGGAAGGAAGGAAAGGAATAAGGATGAAAATAGGAAGGAATTTAGGAGAGAAGCAAGGGAGGAAGGAAAGGAGGAAGGAAGGAAGGTCGAAAGGAAGGAAGGAAAGGAAAGGAATAAGGACGAAAATAGGAAGGAATTTAGGAGAGAAGCAAGGGAGGAAGGAGAAAAGAGGAAGGAAGGAAGGAAAGGAATGAGGATGAAAATAGGAAGGAATTTAGGAGAGAAGCAAGGGAGGAAGGAAAGGAGGAAGGAAGGAAGGTCGAAAGGAAGGAAGGAAAGGAAAGGAATAAGGACGAAAATAGGAAGGAATTTAGGAGAGAAGCAAGGGAGGAAGGAGAAAAGAGGAAGGAAGGAAGGAAAGGAATGAGGATGAAAATAGGAAGGAATTTAGGAGAGAAGCAAGGGAGCAAAATTATAATTCTTACTTAAGGAAAATAATAGAAAATGGAGGAATCCTTCCTTCCTCATCCCTTCTTTCTTTCCTTTCTTTCTCATCCCTTCCTTCTTACCTTCCCTTCCTTCCTTCTTACCTTCCTTTCTCATCCCTTCTTTCTTTCTTTCTTTCTTTCCTTCCTTCCTCCTCCTTTCTTTCTTTCCTTCCTTCTTACCTTCACTTTCTCATCCCTTCTTTCTTTCTTTCTTTCTTTCCTTCCTTCCTCCTCCTTTCTTTCTTTCCTTCCTTCCTTCTTACCTTCCCTTTCTCATCCCTTCTTTCTTTCCTTCCTTCCTTCCTCCTCCTTTCTTTCTTTCCTTCCTCCTCCTTTCTTTCTTTCCTTCCTTCTTACCTTCCCTTTCTCATCCCTTCTTTCTTTCCTTCCTTCCTTCCTTCTCCTTTCTTTCTTTCTTTCCTTCCTCCTCCTTTCTTTCTTTCCCCCCTTCTTACCTTCCCTTTCTCATCCCTTCTTTCTTTCCTTCCTTCCTTCCTCCTCCTTTCTTTCTTTCCTTCCTTCTTACCTTCCCTTTCTCATCCCTTCTTTCTTTCCTTCCTTCCTCCTCCTTTCTTTCCTCCTCCCTCTTTCTTTAATGTTTCTTTCATTCCTACTCTCCTTTCCTCTTTCTTTGCTCCTTCCTCCTTCCATACTTCCTTCCTATTTCCCCCCTCCCTCCTTACTCCTTTCCTTCCTCACTTCCTTCTTTCCTTCCTCACTTCCTTCCTTCCCTCCTTCCTTCTTTCCTTCCTCCCTTCCTTCCTTTGTTCCTCTTTTCCTCCTTCCCTCCTTTCCTTCCTTCCTTCCTTCCTTCCTTCTTTCCTTACTCACTTCCCTTCTTCCCTCCCTCCTTTCCTTCTTCCTTCCTCCCTACCTCCTGCCTTCCTCCTTTCCTTCCTTCCTCCCTTGACTCGAGGACAACAGGAGGGTTAAAGCTAAACTCATGACACACTCTTCTGTTGTGAAGGTGCAGTGAATCTTTTTTGTACCTCAAAGACGGACTTCTCTCTGTTGTTGAACAGCATGAGGATGGTCATCTGGAAGGTGGAGACCTGTAAGATGTGCTTCCTGGTATTGGAGCCCGTCACCTGGGCGCCTCCCACGCCGACCTCCGACCCATCCTCCTGGTTATGTTGGGACCGAACAAATACAAATTTATAAACGGGTTCAGAGATTCAGCGGATCAGACCAACGGTGTCATTACTTGGTCTGATCTGGGAAAATTAGAGAAAATCATTACCATAATTACTAGGGGTGTGACGAGATCTCGTGGTGCGAGATCTCGCGAGACGAAAACACGACGATAATTCTCGTCGTAGTGTTAAAAGAAAAAAGATCCATCTATAAAATATCTATATGGGGAAACCTTTTACAGTGCTGCATACTGCATATGATAGTTATATATTCAGAAAGTAGAACTAAAGTGATTCATTACAAGATGATTAGTTGAAACATTTCAATTCAATTTCCATTTTGTGAATTTCAAATAAAAGAACGGTCATTTATTTCCTCATTGAAGTTTTCTTAAAAATAAAGTTAAAATCTCGTCTCGATCTCGTGAACCCAATATCGTGTCTCGTCTCGTCTTGTGAGCTGAGTGTATCGTCACACCCCTAATAATTACTAGGAAAAAAAAAAATCGAGCAGTGCTAATTATAGCACCGATCATTCTCAGGAAAATATATGCAGTTGTTTTAACATTATCACTTTAGCTGTGTATAGTGAGACTCATGCATTCAAGCCAGTTCTCACGGTCTCACGCCTAGGCATGGGATGATAACCGTGTTCAAGGTATACCTTGAAAAAGCCACGATAACCGAAACCGCTAAATTTCCTGTCATACCGTTCCTGAGGTATGAGCTGTTTTTAGTCTGGTCATATAAATCCTTCCTTCCTTCCTTTTGTCTTTCCTTCCCTCCTTCCTTTCCTTCCTAATCCCTTTTCCCTCTTCCTTTCCTTCCTTCCTTTTGTCTTTCCTTCCCTCCTTCCTTTCCTTCCTAATCCCTTTTCCCTCCTTTCCTTCCTTCCTTCCTTCCTTTTGTCTTTCCTTCCTCATACCGTTCTTGAGGTATGAGCTGTTTTTAGTCTGGTCAAAGACAGGAAGTGCTGGTCAGAAATCCGTCAGGTGGTGCAGCTGCAGCATAGAGTATCACGACCTCTCACACTGTCATTACAGATTCAGGTTAAATTAACATGTCTGTCTTTATTTTTCTTCCTTTTAGGAACATTTTAGAGCTATTGCGCAATACCGCCATACCGTGAAACCGTGATTTTTTTGCTTATGGTTATCATACCGCCAGAATCTCATACCGGCCCATGCCTACTCACGCCACACATGGCATTTCTCACTCTGAAATGGACCACACAGAAGTATGTGGGGAGTGAGACCTCTACACTGACTTCATACGATCGCGAGTTAGCGCCCAACTGGCAATCAGAAGCCCCCCTGGTTAAATTGAGTTTGAGACCCTGACACTAAAACTGTATAAAACTGAAACCCTGCATCCTGTATAAATTAGTGAGAGTGGGTGAATGAGATGTAATGTAAAAGCGCTTTGAGTGGTCATAATGACGAGAAAGCTCTATATAAGTACAGTCCATTTACTTAAGACTTTAAATTCTTTATGTGCGTTTGTAAATCCTTAACATCACATCAATGAGCATGCAGCATTGAGCATCTGAATCGTGCTTCTTTTCCCCTGTAAGATGACACATACCTTTTTGATGGGACCGTAGAAGGTGGCGTTTAGATCTGCAGAGCCCATATGATGCTGCAGTGTGAGTTGTCTGCCGCTGTGCTTACCAAGATAAAACCTACAAGCAGAGTGGAGAGTCACACAAGGTTAATGTCTAAGAATAGTCATTTGTAGACCAGTAGCAGAACTTTAAAATCTATTCTATAGCTGACTGGGAGCCAGTGTAAAGACTTTAGAGCTGACTGGGAGCCAGTGTAAAGACTTGAGAACTGACTGGGAGCCAGTGTAAAGACTTTAGAACTGACTGGGAGCCAGTGTAAAGACTTAAGAACTGACTGGGAGCCAGTGTAAAGACTTTAGAACTGACTGGGAGCCAGTGTAAAGACTTAAGAACTGACTGGGAGCCAGTGTAAAGACTTTAGAGCTGACTGGGAGCCAGTGTAAAGACTTAAGAACTGACTGGGAGCCAGTGTAAAGACTTTAGAGCTGACTGGGAGCCAGTGTAAAGACTTTAGAACTGACTGGGAGCCAGTGTAAAGACTTTAGAACTGACTGGGAGCCAGTGTAAAGACTTTAGAGCTGACTGGGAGCCAGTGTAAAGACTTTAGAACTGACTGGGAGCCAGTGTAAAGACTTTAGAACTGACTGGGAGCCAGTGTAAAGACTTAAGAACTGACTGGGAGCCAGTGTAAAGACTTAAGAACTGACTGGGAGCCAGTGTAAAGACTTAAGAACTGACTGGGAGCCAGTGTAAAGACTTAAGAACTGACTGGGAGCCAGTGTAAAGACTTAAGAACTGACTGGGAGCCAGTGTAAAGACTTTAGAGCTGACTGGGAGCCAGTGTAGAGACTTTAGAGCTGACTGGGAGCCAGTGTAAAGACTTGAGAACTGACTGGGAGCCAGTGTAAAGACTTTAGAGCTGACTGGGAGCCAGTATAAAGACTTAAGAACTGACTGGGAGCCAGTGTAAAGACTTGAGAACTGGAGTAATGTGCTCTGATCTCTTTGTTCTGGTTAAAACTCGAGCTGCAGCGTTCTGAATGAGCTGCAGCTGTTTAATGCTTTTTTGTGGGAGTCCAGTCAGAAGACCGTTACAACAACTATACAAAAGCTTACAGGTTGTAAATCAACCTCTGGTCAGCTTCCAAATCCTACTGTGCTTTTAAAGCTGCAGGATTGTGTCTGATGGAGTGTCTGACAGCTGTCAACCACTGCTCACGCACACAGGCCCCTCCCCCTTCCTCCACACAGGCTCCTCCCCCTTCCTCCACACAGGCCCCTCCCCTTCCCCCACACAGGCTCCTCCCCCTTCCTCCACACAGGCTCTTCGCCCCCTCCTTCCTCCTCACAGGCCCCTCCCTCCTTCCTTAAATTATGTAAGAACTGAAACCAAAACTGCAGCTTTAAACCACACACACACACACACACACACACACACACACACACACACACACACACACACACACACACACACACACACACACACACACACACACACACACACACACACACACACACACACAAGAGACACAAGAGACACACTTATGAGTAATACACAAACCTTCTAAAGACTTCGAATGCATGTCGCGGTGAAGGAGGGATGTTGCACTTGGGTGTTGCTGATTGTGTCGGCCAGTAACCTGTGGTCAAGACTCTCACAGTGAGATCGACTCCTCCAAGTGACACCTGCCGTTAGAAAAGAAACCGGATACACAGAGATTAAAAAAAACAAACAAAAAAAAAACGTAATGAGACAGAATTAGAAAAGAGACCACTGTGATGCATGAAGATTTAACCCTCCTGTTGTCCTCGAGTCAAGGAAGGAAGGAAGGGAGGAGGAAGGAAAGGAGGAAGGAAGGAAGGGAGGAGGAAGGAAAGGAGGAAGGAAGGAGGGAAAGAAGGAAGGAAGGAGGGAGGGAGGGAGGAAGGAAGAAGGAAGGAAAGGAGGGAGGGAGGAAGGGAGAAAGGAAGGAAAAAGGGAGGGAGGAAGGAAAGAAGGAAGGAAAGGAGGGAGGAAGGAAGAAGGGAGGAAGGAAAGGAGGGAGGAAAGAAGGAAGGAGGGAAGAAGGGAGGGAGGAAGGAAAGAAGGAAGGAAGGAAAAAAGGGAGGGAGGAAGGAAAGAAGGAAGGAAAGGAGGGAGGAAGGAAGAAGGGAGGAAGGAAAGGAGGGAGGAAAGAAGGAAGGAGGGGAGGAAGGAAGGAAGGAGGGAAGGAGGGTGGAAGGTTGAAGGAAGGAAGGAGGGAAGAAGGGGAGGAAGAAGGAAGGAAGGAAGGAGGGAAGGAGGGTGGAAGGTTGAAGGAAGGAAGGAGGGAAGAAGGAAGGAAGGAAGGAACAGTCAAAACAGACGGGGTCAATTTGACCCGGGAGGACGACACAAAGGTTAAGATAAGTGATGAAAGGATTTTTTATCTAGACTCAATAGATCGTTCATTTCCTGCAGCGTGATAAACATGACATCACAACGTCTTTAAATCAACAACGACAGAAACCCACATGACACGCAGCATGAGCCACGGAGTTCACACCAGTATAAAAGATTGTTAAGGTGCATAATTATATTTACATAACCGAGCAACGCAGCGATGCTCAGTGCCGATTACAGAGAGCAAGCGGGGGCTCGTTATTCTGACAGGATGAGCAGTGGCGTGTGGCGTGTAGCATGTAGCGTGTGGCGTGTAGCGTGTGGCGTGTGGCGTGTGGCGTGTAGCGTGTGGCGTGTGGCGTGTAGCGTGTGACGTGTAGCGTGTGGCGTGTAGCGTGTGACGTGTAGCGTGTGGCGTGTAGCGTGTGACGTGTAGCGTGTGGCGTGTGGTAGGTAGCGTGTGGTAGGTAGCGTGTGGCATGTGGTGTGTAGCGTGTGTAGCATGTAGCATGTAGCGTGTGGTAGGTAGCGTGTGGCATGTGGTGTGTAGCGTGTGTAGCATGTAGCATGTAGCGTGTGGTAGGTAGCGTGTGGCATGTGGTGTGTAGCGTGTAGCGTGTGTAGCGTGTGAAGCATGTATCGTGTGGCGTGTGGCGTGTAGCGGCTTCTCACCCCAGTTGTCTGTAGATGTTGTCTAAACTCGTCCATGGTGGTGTTGGAGATGCTCATATCCCGGAACATGCCTTCCAGTTTCGATGTGAACTGACAGCCGCACTCGGTCTGAAAGGAAAGAAAAGCAAAGAAGACCAGAAGGGTTAAATTATTATATCTTTACTGTAGCAAGATCACACTGATTATTATCAACACATTAATATGTTTTAGTATTAAGGGTGTGACGATATACTCAGCTCACGAGATCGAGACGAGACGAGATTTTAACAATAAGAAAACTTCAATGAGGAAATAAATGACTGTTCTTTTATTTTGAAATTCACAAAATGGAAATTGAATTGAAATGTTTTAAATAATCATCTTGTAATGAATCACTTTAGTTCTACTTTCTAAATATATAATTATCACATGCAGTATGCAGCACATATAGATATTTTATAGATGGATCATTTTGGTATTTATAGTAATAACAACCATAAATACAAAAGTTAGATACAATCACAAATACTAATGAAAAGTAAATTCTAAAGAGTAGAAACAATTCTAATAAAGAATCCAATTATCACAAATTATAACACAGAAATAAAAGTAAATTGCACAAATCCTGTATCACATAAATACACAAGTAGAACAACATATAATTTGGTAGTGTGACTCATTTTACTTTTGGCATCATTAGGCTTCCATAGCTGCTCCTCCTACTTCAGTCTCTCAGTGTAGAGACCTGAGGGCCCCAGAGACTGCAGATGTGTTTAAAAGAGACCTAAAAACTAAAAATCTTTTTACTAAAGCATTTTGCTAAGTGTATTTTATATGTTCTCTTTTAACCTTTTCTTTTTCTTTCTTATTTTTTTTCTGCTCTGTAGCACTTTGAGATTGTTGAAATGTAAAGTGCAATACAAATTAAATTTATTATCATTATTATTATTATTATTATTTTTATTAACCTCCTCCTTTATTAACCTTTATTAACCTGCTCCTCTCCTCATCTCATACTTCTGACTGAGATCTTCTCAGCAGGTAGAAGCTGCAACAAGGTTAATGAACCACACGTGACTTTATAAAAACAAGACATGACGAGCGAATGATTGATAGAAAACCGAACGTCTTGTTTTTTTTGGTGCGCCCCTTAATTATAGTTTCACAAAATTCACTTCGACTAGAAATATCGTCACGTTTTCGTCTCGAGATCTAGTCCCACCCCTAGTTTTAGTATTACCAAAATCTCATCTTTTCACTCCAAAGAAACGTAACTTGGTTACATCACGCCATCCTGCTCACCTTAAGCTTTGAGATCATGTTTTTCTCCGAGTCATCAGAGACGCTCTTGTTGGTGAGCAGCCTGCGAGCGAGGTGCTGCTTGTAGTACCTCTCGAACACATCCTTCTCCTGCATGAAGCGGAACAGCACCATGGCCTTGTCCAGTATAGACTCCACTTCCTGCTCCGTCAGCTGGACACAAATAACAAAAATGATACAGGTTAAATAAGACGGGCATAATGAGGCCGATGTCTTTTATCTTGCAGTGTGATCCGGGAGCAAACTCACCCCTTTTACTCCTTTCTTCAGCTTGTCATCAATAAAGAGCGAGAGGTACTCAGGTGAGCGCGAGTTGAGGTTAAGGAAGTACTCAAAGTCGCCAGCAATAGTTTGTTTGAAGAGCCGATCGTTATTAAAAGATTCTTGAAGGAAACGGTCGAAACGGGACTTCAAATCCAGCAGACCCTGTGATGGAAGGAGGCGAGGAGAGAGAGAGAGAGAGAGAGAGAGAGAGAGAGAGAGAGAGAGAGAGAGAGAGATTGGGTTTGAGTTAGTATTATAATAGAGCAGCAGTTTGCTTTAACAGTAGCTTAACCTTCCTGTTGTCCTCGAGTCAAGGAAGGAAGGAGGGATGGAAGGAAAGATGGAAGGAAAGGACGAAGGAAGGATGGAAGGAAAGGAGGAAGGGAGGAAGGAAAGGAGGAAGAAAGAAAGAAAGGAAGGATGAAAGGATGAAGGAAGGAAGGAAAGGAGGAAGGAAAGATGGAAGGGAGGAAGAAAGAAGGAAGGAAGGAAGGAAGGAAAGGAGGAAGGAAGGAAGGATGAAAGGGAGGAAGGAAGGAAGGACAGAGGAAGGAAGGATGAAGGAAGGAAGGAAGGAAAGGAGGAAGGATGAAAGGAAGGAAGGATGGAAGGAAAGAAGGGTGAAAGGGAGGAAGAACGAAGGAAAGAAGGGAGGAAAGGAGGAAGGACGGAAGAAAAAGAAAACATGAAAGAAGGAAGGAAGGACAGATGGAAGGAAGGAAGGACAGAAGGACAGAAAGAAGGAAGAAAAAGAAAACATGAAAGAAGGAAGGAAGGACAGATGGAAGGAAGGAAGGAAGGAAGGAAGGAAGAAAAAGAAGACAGGAATGAAGGAAGGAAGGAAGGAAGGAAGGAAGGATGGACGACAGGAAGGTTAACACACTAATTAAAGCTTCAATGAGAGTGACGGGAAAGAAGAAGCTGTCTGTTGGAGTGAGAGAGTGAGAGAGGAGGAGTGGAGGCAGCAAGACATAGAAATCCTCTCTCCTCACATATTTAAGAGTACAGTTTGGGTTTGACGGTCGAGGGCCTTGACGGGTTCACAGACACACACACACACCGAGAGGGTCAAAGCCAGTCATGGAAAAACATTATGGATCAAGGCGCAGCAGCACGCAATGGAAGAAGGAAGGAAAGATAGAAGGGAGGACAGAAGGACAGAGGAAGGAAGGAAGGATGAAGGAAGGATGGAAAGGAGGAAGAAAGAAAGAAGGAAGAAAGGAAGGATGAAGGAAGGAAGGAAGGATGGATGGAAGGGAGGAATAAAGAAAGAAGGAAGGATGGAAGGAAGGAAGGAAAGGAGGAAGGAAAGATGGAAGGGAGGAAGAAGGAAGGAAAGATGGAAGGGAGGAAGAAGGAAGGAAAGACGGAAAGAAAGATGGAAGGAAGGAAGGAAGAAAAAGAAGGAAGGAAGGAAGGAAGGAAGGAAGGAAGGAAGGAAGGAAGAAAAAGAAAACATGAAAGAAGGAAGGAAGGACAGATGGAAGGAAAGAAGGAAGGAAGGAAGGAAAGAAAAGAAGACAGGAAGGACGGAAAGAAGGAAGAAAAAGACAGGAAGGAAGGAAGGAAGGATGGAAGGAAGGAAGGAAGAAAAAGAAAACATGAAAGAAGGAAGGAAGGACAGACGAAAGGAAGGAAGGAAGGAAGGAAGGAAGGAAGGAAGGAAGGAAGGAAGGATGGAAGGAAGGAAGGACGGAATGAATGAAGGAAGGAAGGACGGAATGAATGAAGGAAGGAAGGAAGGAGGGAAGGAAGGAAGGAAGGAAGGAACAGTCAAGAAGAAGAAGTTGTCTGTTGGAGTGTAAAAAGTGAACATAGAAATAAAGAAATATAGAAATCCTCTAGTGGGCTGAATAATCTCACATATTTAAGACAACAGTGTGGGTTTGACGGTCGAGGCCCTGACGGGTTCACACACACACCGAGAGGGTAAAAGCCAGTCATGGAAAAACATTATGGATCAAGGCGCAGCAGCACGCAATGGTGTGCTGGAGCGTGACATACTGAGCCGAGGGATTTCTCATGATAGCCTTTAACAAGATTAGAGGTTAATGTGCCCTGCGTCTCCTTCCGCTCTCATTCATCCTGAGAGTATGTAGTGCTCTTCATGAAATAATTAACTCTCAAAATCGAATGAATTTTTTTTTTCGCCCCTGCAAATTCACTGACAAAAAAAAAACACTGTAATGGAGGAAGGAAGGAAGGAAGGAAGGAAGGAAGGAAGGAAGGAAGGAAGGGAAGAAGGAAGGAAGGAAGGAAGGAAGGGAAGAAGGATGGAAGGGAGGAAGAAAGAAAGAAGGAAGGAAGGATGAAAGGGAGGAAGGATGGAAGGAAAGGAGGAAGGGACGAAGGAAAGGAGGAAGGATGGATTGAAGGAAAGAAGGAAGGATGGAAGGAAGGAGGAAAGGGACCCTCCTGTTGTCCTCGAGTCAAGGAAGGAAGGAAGGAAAGGAGGGAGGAAGAAGGAAGGACAAGAGGAAGGAAGGATGGAAGGGAGGAAGAAGGAAGGAAAGATGGAAGGAAAGGAGGAAGGAAGGATGGAAGGGAGGAAGAAGGAAGGAAAGATGGAAGGAAAGGAGGAAGGGAGGAAGGAAAGGTAGAAGGAAGGACAGAGGAAGGAAGGAAGGAAGGAAGGAAGGGAGGAAGAAAGAAAGAAAGAAAGGGAGGAAGAAGGAAGGAAAAAAAATAAGACAAGAAGGAAGGAAGGAAAGAAGGAAGGAAGGAAGGAAGGATTTCTCATGATAGCCTTTAACGAGATTAGAGGTTAATGTGCCCTGCGTCTCCTTCCGCTCTCATTCATCCTGAGAGTATGTAGTGCTCTTCATGAAATAATTAACTCTCAAATCAAATACATTTCTTTTTTTTACCCCCTGCAAATTCACTGAGCAAAAAAAAAAAAACCCTAAAAAACCACACTGTAATGCCTCGTGATGAGCCGTGATCCGTCGTCTCACCTGGATGTAGTCTACGGGGTTCTTTCCTTCTCCCTCCTCCGACACGAGAGCTTTGCCTTGCTCCCGCAGGTATGAGCTCATACACTCGCACATGGTCTTCAAGCCATTGGGGACCCGGCTAAACAGCTTGTACATACACGCCAAATCTGTGGATGGACATGCATGAGAGCACGAGCACACACACACACACACACAGACACACAGACACACAGACACACAGACACACACACACAGACACACACACACACCCCATTTACTACCAACTGAAAAAGACGGAGCAGCTGGGATCTACTGCAAAGGAAGCTTATATAGGTGCAGAGTGAATTTGGAAGCTGAAGCTAAAACACTAACAGTCATAGTTTCACCAAAATTAAATCATAAAAATTTGATTCTGTGTATTTTATTGGTTGTGAAACGAGCAAAGGGAAAAGAAACAAAGTAAAACACTGTTCCTATCGTTGTGACCGATCTACTGTAAGTGACAGTTACAAGGTTTATTTAAGAGAGTTGGAGATTTGGCTTTGTGAGGATGTCATTATCACTGGTAGCATTGACCCTAAATATCATGCTAACATGCTAACACGCTAACTCCAACCACCGTTCACAGAGCACTCACCGTCCGTCTTGCCATTCTTGAGCATGTGTACCAGACCCGAGTTCTCCATCTCTACGATGGTCTTCATGTGTTTGGAGATGAGCTCCCTTTCCACCACCTTGACAATGGGCTCCTCTGTGGATTTATCCAGGCAGTGCATCACCCGCTCGATCTCCTCATTAATCCTGGCTTCCACCTTCTTTATGTACACGCTGGCACTGTTTTCTGCAAGGAACTTTTGGCTCTCCATCTGATGGGGGGGGGAAAAAGGAATAACTGTTAGCTGCAAATGATAATAATGTTACTTCAAACTTTTGGGACTTGATGGATCAGGTAATTTAGGAAAACCATGTGTTGTTTATTAGGCAGCATCTTTATTATAAATCCCAATAGAGATCTTTGGTATAGCTCCAGCTGACCAACACATTATCAATAAGCATAAGGACATTATAGCATTTGCTACTCCCTTCTTTCCTTCCTCCCTCCCGTCTGTCCTTCCTCCCTTCCTCCTTTCCTTCCATCTGTCCTTCCTCCCTCCCTCCCTCCCTATATATAGAGCTGTGGTGTTACTTCCTGTTCACAGATGTTTAACCCTCCTGTTGTCCTCGAGTCAAGGAAGGAAGGGAGGGAGGAAGGAAGGAAGAAGGCAGGAAAGGACAAAGGAAGGAGGAAGGAAGGAAGAAGGAAAGGAGGGAGGATGGAGGGAAAGAGGGAAGGAAGGAAAGGAGGGAGGAAGGAAGGAAGGAAGAAGGAAAGAAGGAAGGAAGGAAGGAAAGGACAAAGGAAGGAAGGAGGAAGGAAAGGAGGAAGGAAAGGAGGGAGGAAGGAAGGAGGAAGGGAGGAAGGAAAGAAGGAACAGTCAAAACAGACGGGGTCAATTTGACCCGGGAGGAAGGTTAATCATCAGTGTCTCTGCAGGGATCCAAACAAACAAACAAACATAAAAGATTCACAAACCTGGAAAAATTCTGCAGACATTTCTAAGAAAGGCGCCTCGAAGTCTTCTTCGTAAACAGATCTCCCTTCGAGGCCGAGGATCATTAACATTTGGCAAGCGTTTCTGATGGCGCCCCTGGTGGAGAGACGGAGAAGCACAAACATTAACACCAAATGGAAACAACAGGAAGAATATAATAAAGTGTTAAAGCTACCCCTACCTTTGCTAAAATGCTATTAATAAGGTAATGGCACTGGGGGGGGGGGGGTTGTTGCTGTTCAAAATGCAAGAAAGGTAAGAGTAGCTTTAACCCTCCTGTTGTCCTCGAGTCAAGGAAGGAAGGACAGGAGGAAGGAACGAAGGAAGGGAGGAAAGGAGGGAGGAAGGAAGGAAGAAGGAAGGAAAGGAAGGAGGAAGGGAGGAAGGAAGGAAGGAATGAAGGACAGGAGAAAGGAAGAAAGGAAGAAGGAAGGAAAGGAGGGAGGAAGAAAGGAAGAAGGAAGGACAGGAGGAGGGAAGGAAGGGAGGAAAGGAGGGAGGAAGGAAGGAATAAGGAAGGAAAGGAGGGAGGAAGGAAGGAAGAAAGGAAGGAAGGAAGGAAGGAAGGAAGGAAGGAAGGAAGGAAGGAAAGGAGGGAGGAAGGAAGAAAGGAAGGAAGGAAAGAAAGAAAGAAAGAAAGAAAGAAAGAAAGAAAGAAAGAAAGAAAGAAAGAAAGAAAGAAAGAAAGAAAGAAAGAAAGAAAGAAAGAAAGAAGGAAGGAAGAAGGACAGGAGAGAGGAAGGAAGGAATGAAGGATAGGAGAGAGGAAGAAAGGAAGAAGGAAGGAAATGAGGGAGGAAGGAAGGAAGGAAGGAAGAAAGGAAGGGAGGAAGGAAGGAAGGAAAGAAAGAAAGAAAGAAAGAAAGAAAGAACGAAAGAAAGAAGGACAGGAGAGAGGAAGAAAGGAAGGAAGGAAGGAAGGAAGGAAGGACAGGAGAGAGGAAGGAAGGAATGAAGGATAGGAGAGAGGAAGGAATAATGAAGGAAAGGAGGGAGGAAGGAAGAAAGGAAGGAAGAAAGAAAGAAAGAAAGAAAGAAAGAAAGAAAGAAAGAAAGGACAGGAGAGAGGAAGGAAGGAATGAAGGATAGGAGAGAGGAAGAAAGGAAGAAGGAAGGAAATGAGGGAGGAAGGAAGGAAGAAAGGAAGGGAGGAAGGAAGGAAAGAAAGAAAGAAAGAAAGAAAGAAAGAAAGAAGGAAGGACAGGAGAGAGGAAGGAAGGAATGAAGGATAGGAGAGAGGAAGAAAGGAAGAAGGAAGGAAGGAAGGGAGGAAGGAAGGAAGGAAAGAAAGAAAGAAAGAACGAAAGAAAGAAGGACAGGAGAGAGGAAGAAAGGAAGGAAGGAATCCTGTCTAGCTACCTGTCCACCACCTCCCCCTTCCTTTCACGTGCGATCATGTCCAGCAGGGTTTGCCGTAGGTGGTCCCTGATGCAGCCGTAGCGAACGACCTGATCCCTAAAGATTATAAGACCCAAGTTGTAGACATTCTCTACGTTATTCTGTTGAACGTACACCCGGTCCTGTAGGAGGAGAAAAACAAGAACACACACACACACACACACACACACACACACAGACAGACACACACACACACACACACACACACACACACACACACCAAAAAGAGGAGTTAAAGTCTTAGACAACATTGGATAAATATAGTTTCCTCTCATCTACTTAAGTGTTTCTGTCATTATTGTAGTCGTCACGGCAACAACTCACATTCATAAATTCCCCATCAGTCATTAATAAGTGTTTATTTAATTCTTCTATTTGATTTGTTTTGACTGTTCCTTCTTTCCTCCCTCCCTCCTTTCCTTCCTTCCGTCTGTCCTTCCTCCCTCTCTTCCTTCTACCTTCCTTCCCTCCTACCTTCCTTCCTCCATCCTTTCCTTCCTTCCCTCTTTCGTCCCTCCCTCCTTCCTTCCTTCCTTCCTACCTTCCACCCATCATTCCTTCCTCCCTCCCTCCCTTCCTTCTTTCCTTCCGTCTGTCCTTCCTCCCTTCCCTCCCTTCTTTCCTTCCTTCCCTCTTTCCTCCCTCCTTCCTTCCTACCTTCCACACTTCCTTCCTTCCTTCCCTCTTTCCCTCTTTCCTCCCTCCCTCCTTCCTTCCTTCTCTCCCTCCTGCCTTCCTCCCTCCCTCCCTCCTTTCCTTCCTTCCCTCCCTCCTTCCCTCCTTCCTTCCTTCTTTCCTTCCTTCTTTCCTACCTTCCACACTTCCTTCCTTCCTTCACTCTTTCCTCCCTCCCTCCTTCCTTCCTTCCCTCCCTCCTGCTTTCCTTCCTTCCCTCCCTTCTACCTTCCTTCCTCCATCCTTTCCTTCCTTCCCTCTTTCCTCCCTCCCTCCCACACTTCCTTCCTTCCTTCCTTCCCTCCTTTCCTCCCTCCCACAAACTTGAACCTGAACAGCATGTAAGGGTTAAAAACTGCATCCAATACAATTCAAGCTGCTCCTCATTCACTGTGGTTGGTTTTATTTATCGGTGCAAACTTCCCGATCCCATATTTAGCTTTCACGAATCTCCCTCATGAAACACTGTGAAGACCAATTATTGTCAGCGTGACATTTATGAATCAGACCCCGACGTTATTTTATTCCACAATGATGAGTCAACAACGGCCGCAGCGCTTCATGAAACTGTACCAGTGGGTCTCTTTCAGTGATGACACACGTGGAGAAAGAGCACAGGAAGTTAGGGCTGGGCGATTCATCGAAACATAATCCAAACCGACATTTAGAAACTCTAAATCGACTTAATCTTGCTCATGTCAGTTAATCGTGGTGTTCACTGTTGCCATGACAACAAAGGTTGAATGTCTTTAAGGAATATAACCCAAACCATGATCTTTAACCACAGCGTCAAACCTTCACCTTCCTGTCCCCCCCCCTCTGTTTTAACTGTTCCTTCTTTCCTCCCTTCCTTCCGTCTGTCCTCCCTCCCTTCTTTCTTTCCTTCCTCTCTCTTTCCTCCCTTCCTTCTTTCCTTCCACCATCCCCCTTTCTTCCTCCCTCCCTCCTTCTTTCCTCCCCCCTCTTTCTATCCTTCTCCCTCTCTCCTTTCCTTCCTTCTTCCCTCCTCCCTCCCTTCTTTCCTCTGTCCTTCTTTCCTTCCTTCCTCCATTTCCTTCCTCCTTTCTTTCCTCCTCCCTTCCTTCCCCCCTTCTTTCTTTCCTCCTCCCTTCCTTCTTTCCTTCCTTCCTCTCTCCTTTCCTTCCTTCTTCCCTCCTCCCTCCCTTCTTTCCTCTGTCCTTCTTTCCTTCCTTCCTCCATTTCCTTCCAACTTTCTTTCCTCCTCCCTTCCTTATTTCCTCTGTCCTTCTTTCCTTCCTTCCTCCACCTCCTCCCTCTCTTCTTTCCTCTGTCGTTCTTTCCTTCTTTCCTCCATTTCCTTCCAACTTTCTTTCCTCCTCCCTTCCTTCTTTCCTCCCTTCCTCCATTTCCTTCCAACTTTCTTTCCTCCTCCCTTCCTTCTTTCCTCCCTTCCTTCTTTCATTCCTTCCTCTTTTCCATCCATCCTCCTTCCTTCCTCCCTCCCTCCTTTCCATCCTTCCTTCTTCCCTCCTCCCTTCCATCCTTTCCTCCCTCCCTTCCTTCACTGACTCAAAGACAACAGTTAAAACATCTTTATGTTCTCTCCCTAAAGATTCTCATGTGTGAGGGCAGCAGTGGAAAATACTAAACTAAAGAAACTGTGACAATACATAATTGTTCATCAAGGGTGGAGATAATCCTTCATTAATCGTAATCGAGATTAAAAGTTCAATTAATCGTGGCAGACTGTATAAAAGGTGTTGAATGAGAATGATGCTCACCATGTACATCAGGATGTCTCTGATCATCACCATCGCCGTTTGATGGTCGTTCCACGCCTGATTTAAGGTTTGAAGGAAGTTATTATTTAGAGAGTTGAGGACATCTTCTCGTACCTTTTGGGGGAAAGACAGACAAAGAGAAATGCATGAGGAGAGTATTAAATTAACCTTTGTGTCGTCCTCCCGGGTCAAATTGACCCCGTCTGTTTCTTCTTTCCTCCCTCCCTTCCATCCGTCTGTACTTCCTCCATCTTCCTCTTCTTCCTTCTTTCCTTCCCTCCTTCCTCCCCTCCTTCTTTTCTTCCTTCCTTCCTTCTTTCCTTCCTTCCCCCTTCCTCCCTTCCTTCCTTCCTTTCCTTCTTTTCTTCCTTTCCTTCCTTTCCTTCCTTTCCCTTCTTTATTTCTTTCTTGCTTTAGTTCTTTCTTTCTTTCTTTCTTTCTTTCTTTCTTCCTTCCTTCTTTCCTCCCTCCTTCCTTCCTTCCTTCCGTCCTTCCATCCTTCCATCCCCCTTTCCTCCCTCCTTCTGTCCTTCCTTCCTTTCTTCCTTCCTTCCTTCCTTCCTGCCTTCCTTCCTTCTTTCCTCCCTCCCTCCTTCTCTCTTTCCTCCCTCCCTCCCTCCCTCCCTCCTTCCTTCCTTCCTCCTTTCCTTCCTCCCTTCCTTCCTTCCTCCCTCCTCCTCGAGGACAACAGGAGGATTAAAAACAGCAAGTTCTGCAGTGTTAGAGAGAACAAAGACATGACAAAAGGACAGAAAAATGAATAAAATAAACTCTTAAATTAAACTCTAACTTAGTCATTTCTTACTCATACAGTTTTGTTTTTTTTATTTTATTGTGAACCCACTTTGCTGTTCCTTTAATACCTTTTTCTCTACGAGTCAGGCTCGATAACAGTCACACTGCAGAGTGACTCAGCACTGTAAACTGTGGAGTAGACTCTTAAGGGCACAACGACCTCCTCTTTATTCTCCCTCTCTGTACAGAAATGAGGGATTATCACCTGTGTGTTACTACCTCCACACAGACACATTAACAGCTTCTTGACATCCACACCAAATGGATAGAGGAAAAAGCAAAAACGTATAAAACTGAATATGACTTTTTTTAAATACAGACATGTAATAATGAAGCTGGTTAACAGTATTTCTTATTGCTATTTTTAAAAATGGCTTTCTTACAATGTTAACCACTTCTGACAAAATATATAATCTTTCTGTGTCGCTTCATTATATTTAACAATAGAGTAGTAAGAGAAATAGATAAGTAAAGCTGTTTCTTCTTCTTCTCTACAAATGTCATGTTCATTCTTAAGTTATATCCAGAAGGACTCGAAGCACTGCTGAACAGTTTGGAGAAAAAGTTAAAACTGAATGAATGAGTTTTAGCTAACGGAGCTGCAGTGGCTTCCTGTCTAAGCTTTCAAAATAAAAGCTTTGTTATTGTGCCCTTTCCTTCCTCCCTCCCTCCTTCTTTCCTTCCTTCCTTTCCTTCCTTTCCTTCCCCCCTTCCTTCTTTCCTTCCTCCCTCCTTTCCTTCCTTCTTCCCTCCTCCCTGCCTTCTTTCCCCTGTCCTTCTTTCCTTCATTTCCTGCCTCCCTCCTTTCCATCCTTCCTTCTTTTCTTTTCTTTTCTTTTTTCCAGGCTGGAAACTCTGCACTTTTATTTACAGTTAAAAACATTTCGCCGTGTGTTTCAGCTTCTGTCAAACTAACGGAGCTGCGGTGGCTTCCGGTCTAAGCTTTTCAAAATAAAAGCTTTGTTATTGTGCTCTTCGTCGTCTTATTATTATTAACAAAGTTGGAGCTGTAAATTACGGGAGATTCCCGGGAGAAAAGACAAAACGGGAGGGCCGCAGGAGATGAATCTAAAATACAGGGAAAACGTGAATGTTGGCAGCTCTGATATTACTAATATTCACTCATCATGACAGTAAAATAGTCCATCCTAAGTCAATTTACTGCAGTAGAGTAGTACTTCCTCTCTCAACTAGTAGAAGATGTTATGAACACCTGATTATGCATGAAAAAAAAAATACCGTCATATACCGTGAAACCGCTTTTATCTTGAAAAATACCTTGATATACATTTTTGGTCATACTGCCCAGCACTAGTTTTAACAAAGCACAAGAAAAATACCTAAAAGCAACAAAGCATAATGATGTACAGTGTCGGATCCTGTTTCTGTGGTTTCTGGCTGGTGATTATGGGGTTAATTGACCCAGTTTACAGTTTTTGAAGGTAGAGCAGTCAGACCATTGGACAGTCAAGCAGGTAAAACACGATTTCAACATGCTCCATCAGTCATCAGCATGAGCTCATCCCCCAAAGCGTTTCTGTGTCATACCGTCTAAAATTATTACTCTAACAGACAGAAGAAAATGCCTGGAGCTAGTTCACATGAATTATATGTTAATTCAATCAAGTTTTTGGAGTTTTTAAGCAGCTTTCCGTGGCAGTGATATCTGCATCATTAGACAATAAAAACACACTCAGGTGTCAGTTCTCGCTTCTTTGATCTGTTGCTCGTTGACATTCCCCGACTGCTCATTTACTACGCTTGCCAAGTGGAGAATGTGCATTTAATTAAGATGTAAAACCATCTGGCTGTTATTCAGCAGCAGCAGCAGCAGCAGCAGCCTCCTGAAATATTGCTCGTTGGTTATCTGCACAGAGCCACTCACTACAGATGTCACGGCCACGCTAAATGTGTTACTAATTGTGTACCAACGGCTTAAGGAAAACATTTACCGATGGCTTCTCTGACATATTAAAAGGTGATTCAGAAACAAATCAATCTTGTAGTTACAGGATCGGCCCCGTTGTGCAATTAGTTTTTAAAAACAGGGGAAACTAATCTCATTCACTCGTTTGGTGTTTCTATTCATTGACAGCAGATTTATCCGAGTCAATAAATGTCCAAGTTGTCAAAAACAAAACGAAACACTGATTTCCACCACCGGAAAAAACAACATGACAACTCTCGGAGCCGATCCTCAAACCTGTACAGCCACAGATCCATAGGAAAGAGCAATCTATCTTAACAGGAGGGGGGGACGGACTCTATAGGTATGCATTTATATTATTAGGGACCAAGCCGAAGGCAAGAGGGCGAGGACTCCAGAGGAGGCAAGGACCCTATTGTATTGTAATTGTAATTTGTTGTCCATTTTTTAACATGGACCCCAGGAAGAGTAGCTGTTGCCTAGGTAACAGCTACTGGGGATCCAAATAAACTAAACTAAACTATCAAATAGCAACGACTCTTGCAAATCACGAGACGAAAACGTGACGATATTTCTCCCGAAGCTATAATTGAAGGGCTCACCAAAAAAAAAAGAAAAAAGAAAATTGTGATAATTGGATTCTTTATATATTATTATATTATTACATATTATTTATTTATATATTAGAATTGTTTCTACTTTTTATAATTTACTTTTTAGTATTTGTGATTGTATCTAACTTTTGTATTTATGGTTGTTATTTCCATATATACCAAAATGATCCATCTATAAAATATCTATATGTGCTGCATACTGCATGTGATAATTATATATTTAGAAAGTAAAACTAAAGTGATTCATTACAAGATGAAACATTAGTCAAAACATTTCAATTCAATTTCCGTTTTGTGAATTTCAAAATAAAAGAACAGTCATACATTTCCTCATTGAAGTTTTCTTAAAAATATAGTTATAATCTCGTCTTGATCTCGTGAACCCAATACCGTGTCTCGTCTCGTGAGCTGAGCGTATCGTTACACCTAGGCATGGGACACTTCCCTCAAAGAGACCAGCGTTTATGAAAAAGACAATGTTTGGTTTTGTGTACTCTGATGCAGCCGTGGTGTTGGCTTCAGCTTCTCAGAGACAAAGACAGAATGAGACTCTATGTTTCCTCCATAAATAAATCCATCAAACCACAACTACTGTCTTTACTGACATGGCTGTAAATTTCAATTTCAACAATATAACTCCTGAGGTTGGTCTTATATAGGCATGGGATGATAACCGTGTTCAAGGTATAGCCTACCGTGATATGAAAAAGCCACGATAACAGAAACCGCCAAATTTTCTGTCATACCGTTCCTAAGGTATGAGCCGTTTTTAGTCTGGTCAAAGACAGAAAGTGCTAGTCCTTCCTTTCCTTCCTTCTTCCTCCCTCCCATCCTTCCTTCTTTTCTTCCGTCCTTCCTTTTCTTCCTCCCTCCCTCCCCTCCCTTCCCTCCCTTCCGTCCGTCCTTCCTTCTTTTCTTCCTTCCCTTCCCTCCCTCCCTTCCTTCCTTCCTCCCTCCCTCCCTCCCTTCCTTCTTTCCTTCCTCCCTCCCTCCCTCCCTCCCTTCCTTCCTTCCTTCCTTACCTCCTTGACTCGAGGACAACAGGAGTACGAGCTTAATCTCTGTTTAACATTTCTGTCTTTATTTTTCTTCCTTTTAGGGACATTTTAGAGCTGGAACCGCCATACCATGAAACCCTGATATTTTTGCTTATGGTTATCATACCGCCAGAATCTCATACCGGCCCCATGCCTAGTCACACCCCTACTAGGAGTCGATCCTCAAACCTCTTCAGCCACAGACTCGTAGGAAAGAAGAATCTATCAAACAGGAACGACTCTTTTCAAATCTCCAAATCGCACCAGAGAAACAACCTCTGAATCCTCGGTAGGTTTTCTCTTTTTCAGACGGGACCCTTTTCAGTGTTGCGCTTCTTACCTGCCGAGCGAGTTACCATGACGACAGTTCACACATCACTTCCTGGTTTTTAATAATTAGTCAGTAAACTCAGCATCGTCTGACGCAGGCTGGAAACTCTGCACTTTAATTTACAGTTAAAACATTTCGCCGTGTGTTTCAGCTTCTGTCAAACTAACGGAGCTGCGGCGGCTTCCGGTCTAAGCTTTTCAAATTAAAAGCTTTGTAATTGTGCTCTTTCCTTCCTTCATTTCCTTCCCCCCTCTTTCTTTTCTCCTCCCTACCTTCCTCTGTCCTTCTTTCCTTCCTCCCTTCCTTCCTTTCCTTCCTCCCTCCTTTCCTTCCTTCTTCCCTCCTCCCTTCCTTCTTTCCTCTGTCCTTCTTTCTTTCCTTCCTTCCTTCATTTCCTTCCTCTTTTCTTTCCTCCTCCCTCCCTTCCTTCCTCTTTTCCTTCCATCCTCCCTCCTTTTCTTTTCTTTTTTCCAGGCTGGAAACTCTGCATTTTATTTACAGTTAAAACATTTCACCGTGTGTTTCAGCTTCTGTTAAACTGACGGAGCTGCGGTGGCTTCCTGTCTAAGCTTTTCAAAATAAAACCTTTGTTATTGTGCGCTTCTTCTTCTTCTTATTATTATTATTATTAACAAACAAAGTATCGTCACACCCCTACTAGGAGTCGATCCTCAAACCTCTTCAGCCACAGATTCATAGGAAAGAAGAATCTATCAAACAGGAACGACTCTTTTCAAATCTCCAAATCACACCAGAGAAACAACCTCTGAATCCTCTGAAGGTTTCTGACTTCATTAAACACTCAGTCGGCCCCGTGAGGCTCCACATGAAGAGAAAATCATGTTTCAAGCAATTCTTTCTTTGTGTTTTACGAGGAATGACACACTAACACAAATATGGAGCTTTATGACAGATTCAGTTTCAGCAGCAAGAAGACAGAAGACCTTTCCTCTGTCCTTCCTTCCTTCCTCCCTTCCTCCCTCCTTCCTTCCTCCATCCTGTCCTTCCTTCATTCCTTTCCTCCCTCTCTTCCTTCTTTCCTTCCTTCCTTCCTTCGTTTCATTTCTCTCTTCCTTCTTTCCTCCGTCCTTCCTCCCTTCCTTCCTTCTTTCCTTCCCTCATTCATTCCTCCCTCCTTTCCTTCCTTCCTTCCTTCCTCCCTCTTTTCCTCCCTTCCTTCCTTCATTCATTCCTCCCTCCTGTCCTTCCTTCTTCCTCCCTCCTGTCCTTCCTTCTTCCTCCCTCCTGTCCTTCCTTCCTCCCTTCCCTCATTCATTCCTCCCTCCTTTCCTTCCCTCCTTCCTCCTGTCCTTCCTTCCCTTCCTTCCTTCCTTGAATGACACACTAACACAAATATGGAGCTTTATGACAGATTCAGTTTCAGCAGCAAGAAGACAGAAGACAGAAAAAGAGGAAATCTGCTCCGTGATTCAAATCAATAGCAGTGATTATGTTTTGCTATCGTCGTGGTAATTAGAGAGAGAGATATAAAAACATCATGAGCTCATCTTAAACACAAGTACACTCCCGTAATGATCTTTTTACACACTTGAGTTAATATACAAGAAAAAAAAGGGAGTACAATGAACAACAATCTCTTTCTTTCCTTCTGTCTGTCCTTCCTTCCTTCCTTCCTTCCTCCTTCCCTCATTCTTTCCTCCCTCCTTTCCTTCCTTCCTTCCCTCATTCATTCCTCCCTTCATTCCTCCCTTCTTTCCTTCCTTCCTTCCTCCTGTCCTTCCTTCCTTCCTTCCTTCCTCCTGTCCTTCCTTCTTCCTCCCTCCTTTCCTTCCTTCCTTCCTCCCTCCTGTCCTTCCTTCTTCCTTTCCTTCCTTCCTTCCTTCCTCCCTCCTTTCCTCCCTTCCTTCCCTCATTCATTCCTCCCTCCTGCCCTTCCTTCCTTCCTCCCTCCTTTCCTCCCTTCCCTCATTTATTCATTCCTCCCTCCTGTCCTTCCTTCCTTCCTCCTGTCCTCCCTCCTTCCCTCCTGTCCTTCCTTCTTCCTCCCTCCTTTCCTCCCTTCTTTCCTTCCTTCCTTCCTTCCACCCTCCTGTCCTTCCTTCTTCCTCCCTCCTTTCCTTCCTTCCTTCCTTCCTTCTTTCCTTCCCTCATTCATTCCTCCCTCCTGTCCTTCCTTCCTTCCTCCTGTCCTTCCTTCTTCCTCCCTCCTTTCCTCCCTTCCTCCCTCTCTCCTTTCCTTCCTCCCTCCTGTCCTTCCTTCCTTCCTTTCTTGACTCGCCGTAATGATCTTTTTACACACTTGAGTTAATATACAAGTGAAGGAAGAAAAAAAAAAAAAAAGGGAGCACAATAAACAACAATAAATTATCCGCTCATTCTTGAGTCGACGTGTCTTCACTTGACTTTGAGTGTGTGAGGAAACTAGAAGAGGAACGCCACGCTGTGCGCTAAAAGCTGCTAATTTGCTTGTTTGATGACATTTTCATGGTTGGAGTCGAGTTGCTGCTCGTGTGTAATTACATTGTCGTGAATTCCTTCCTTCCTTCCTCCCTCTCTCCTTTCCTTCCTCGTGAATGCAAAGAAGTCTGAACAGTAATCTAGGGTCTTGTTAACCTTCGTATCGTCCTCCCGGGTCAAATTGACCCCGTCTGTTTTGACTGTTCCTTCCTTCCTTCCTTCCTTCCTTCCTTTCCTTCCTCTCTTCCTGCCCTCATTCATTCCTCCCTCCTTTCCTTCGTTCCTTCCTCCCTCCTTTCCTCCCTTCCTTTCTTCCTTCTTTCCTTCCCTCATTCATTCCTTCATTCTGTCCTTCCTTCTTCCTCCCTCCTGTCCTCCCTTCCTTCCTTCTTTCCTTCCCTCAGTCATTCCTCCCTCCTGTCCTTCCTTCCTTCCTCCCTCCTTTCCTCCCCTACTTCCTTCTTACCTTCCCTCATTCATTATTGGTTAACATCCATGCCAACGTAAAGGACACATGGAAGTATGTGAGCAGTGACGGTAACATCGTTTGAAACCAGGCTTTCAGCCTCTGAAATGAGGCCAATGAGGAAGTAACTTAGAACTGCATTCTATCAAAAGGCCACCAGGGGGCGACCGTCTCTATACAAGTCAATGGAGAATTCACCAACTTCTCACTTGATTTCTAACCTCAGTAAACGTTTTCAAAATGTGTTTATGGTCTCAATCGCTAGTTTAAAGCCTTCTTCAATGCAGTATGATGTTCATTTGGGACATTTTGGCCTCCCTGATTTTATATGTGACGATAAAGCAGGGTATGCATTAGGGCGTGGCTACGTCCTGATTGACAGGTTGATTGACCAATGTCCTCGAGATCCAGCCCTCGCAACCATAGCAACCTCCCCGCTCTGCCTCATGCCCATATAAGTAGAATCCATGTTGTTATTTTTCCCAGCATGCACCTGAAATTTTCAAGATGGCGCTGCCCAGATTCGAAACTATTGGCTTCCGAGCAGCAGTCCACAAACCAATGGGTGACGTCACGGATGTTACGTCCATTTCTTTTATACAGTCTCTGTTTGACATGGACGTATACATTTTCATACGTCCGTTCAGCATAAATGTAATAAACTCTTAGTCTTACTTTGTTGATGAGGTGTTCGGTGACGACCTCCCGCAGGCCCGTGTAGAGCTTCTCTCCGTGTTTGTGGAGCACCATGGTGTAGGCGTTCCTGTACAACTCCTCGAAGCTCAGCCCGCTGTTGTTCTTCCTCTGAATCTCCTGGATGGCGTTCTTCAGAAGGTCCCAGATGTTGTTGACATACTTCTCATCCATCGTCATCTGTAAAAAGGTTAAATAGCGTCAGGCATCGTTCTTATTATTAACGATAATATTTCCTAATGATCGATTCACAATCTTTTAATATCAACTACTTCGTCATAATGCTGAATAACAGAGGAGAGCAGCGTCTTCAGCTCTCCTCCCTCCGCTCACAAACAGCTTTCATCTCTCCACGCAAACATCTGTGAGAGTGTTACACCGCAACATAAACTGTGAAGGAGAAGCCTTTTTACTATACAGGCGATACGTCCTCTCATGCTATATACTGCTCTCCAGATGTTCCACCAAACAGAGTATAGATGGTGAGGAAGCAGGAGAGCAAGCAAAATCAACTCAGGGCAACAAAAAAGTCCCATCAGCTACTAAAAAGAAAAAAAAAAAAAGCTGCTATCGTGTCGAGCTCATTTGAATGTACAAACAGGAAATGGCAAGTGTGTCATATATAGGGCTGCAACTAAACTGTAAATTAATGAGCTGGTTATATTCAATATGCTCCAATTTTCAAGAGTATAAATGTCAGAAAGAGTCAAACATGTCAACTTTCAATGTGTGTTTTGTCTGATTAACAATCCAAAACACCAAAATATCAATTAGGTAATCATTTAACAGTTAAATAAAGACGGACTGATACTGGTATCGGTCTGATGTTGCCTCAAATAGCTGAATCTGGTATCGGTGACAATGTGCCGATCTGCTATCAGACACCACTGTTTTAATAAAGGATTCAGTAAATGTATATCTAAGGGTTTTTTTTTGGGGTTACATTTTGCTTTACAATGTTTAACTCAAGGCTGATTTTCCTTTAACACTTCACAATAAAACCAATCCCAGTCTCTTCCACACACAGAGAGACAAACAGCTCATTAATTAAACACTGATCTCAGATTGGTATTAAGTCTGATCCATGCATCCTTAATTGTAAAAGACTAAGAAAACCAGCAAATAATCCTGTTATAGAAAGTACAGGGAGTTTATTCTATTAAAAAAGGATCCTTAAAAATTATCATCACAGTAGTTGCTGACTCATTTTCCATCAATAGACGAATCGATTAAAGCAAACTCACACAGCTGAACGTGAGTGTACCAAAAGCACTTCACTGTTTTCCATAATAACATCTAACAACCACGCTGACGCTGTAACACTGAGCAGAACAGTGTAGTTTCACTTTTCAGACACACAGATATATTTAAATATCTGTGGTGTGCTCTATCTGTAGCACAATTCATACCATTACTAAATACGGTAGATTCATTTTAATTGGGGGTGGACTTAAACCCAACTGAACAATATAACCTGTTGGCATGGCGACTGGGTAGACTATCACATAAAAGGTGATTATTACATCATAAGTGACTCTAATGACGATGAGGAACTCCCAATCGGAGCGATCTTAGCAAGTGCAACCCTCCGTCTGCCTCTCTATGGAGCATCAACACTATGAGTTAGATGCACAATTAAAAAGAGACAAATTCCTTTAAATGGGACACTCAGTGGGTCTCACTTTGATTTAAGCGTGTCTATATTTGTGTAATTACTCAACTGGGACTCTGTTTCTGTTTCTCTGTCTACCAACTGCACACATATCTGAAAGGGGGGGAAGACGAGCCTGTGAAACCTGCTGTAAAAAAAGGCGGTGAACTTAATTTGCACAATATGGTTGGTAAGTTTGTCTGACGAGGAATGCAAAAAAAAGGGGGTTTATCAGCCCACAGCATTTTTGTGGGGTTCCCAGTAGACAAAGGCCATGTTGGCCCCGGAGGAGAAACCCCCAGTGTTGAGGAGCAGTACAGTATGTGCTCCTTCTTTGCAAGACAAGCCCAAACACATGCATGTTAGCGGAGCCGCTCCAGCAGCATGTTTCAGTCAGGACCTGGACCTCATTCAACAGGCTCATTCATCATCAAGTTAAAATAAAAGTCCTCCTGTGTATATTTAAACAGCAGGTAGCTAATATGTGACCCACTATCTCCCATCTCCCATTGACAGACCAGTAACCAGACAAATATCTGGATAATGTACAGTCTCTCTATCTCTGTGTGTCTCCCTCTCTCTCACACACTCACACACAGTGGCTGCAATTCAATTTTATGCAGAATGAGGTCAGATCATAAATGAGGTCTTTTGAATGACTTGCAGACAAAGGGAGTGCCAGGTGGACGAGGAGAGCATCCACACAGCTTTTTTTTTTTAACTCTGAAAGCATGACATTAAAAATAAGACTTAAATCAATATATTCATTCATGCAAAAAACACACAACTAAGGTTAGCTGGTTTGTTATTTGCTGGGCATGCATCTGCAGCTGTGGTCACGTCGTTGCTTATATGCATATGTGTATATATATGTGTGTATGTGTGTGTGTGTGTGTGTATTTTTAATGTGCATGCAGTTTAAATCTACCTGTCTCCTCAGTGCATTTAACCATTAAAGCCTTGACGACACAAATATGTTGTTTTTTGAAATATATATCTAAAGAAAGCCTTAAAAAAAAGGCATGCAAAAACAACAAGTGTCAAAGATGCAATGCAAGAGCTATAAACACCTAGCACCAGGAGCTATGTCGACAGTGTGTGACACAGTTTAAAAAACACAATTAAAGTAATAATTTAAACTAAATCACTCAGCTGCTTTCTTTATCACAACCCTCTTAACTAACCTACGATGAGCTTGGAGGGGGATATGACATTTGTTTACACACATAGAGAGGTAAAAATGATATGAGATAGCATGTAGCCAGGCAGCCTCCGGGACCACGGTGATCGAGTCGCAGCCTGGCCGGCCAACAGAGCTCCTCCTCCGGCGTGCACTTACAGGAAAGGCCCGTATCCTCATCTTGGTGTCCTTCTTGGTGCCGCCTTTGCTGAGATTGGACATGGTTGCCTCTCGGTCCTTGGGGCTCCTCTTGTTATTCACATGAAGGTGTTTCTGCAGGGGGGGGGAGGTTAAGGTGACTACAAGGGTTTTTGTGTGGAGTAGCTCCTCGTCCCGGTACACACACACATACACCCGGCAAGTTTTTTTTTTATTGTTGACAGCCCCTAAAAAATAAAAAACACCCCCCTAGTTTCGGTAGTTGTTCACACACAGCAATGGCGGACTACCTGCAGATCTCATTGCGCAGAGCTCACGCACTCCAACTCACGCGAGATCGTCGATAATTAGAGAGCTTTTTTTTTTTTTTTTTTTTTTTTACTTAAAGCTCCTCAAGACCAGAGTTATTATTAATATAGTTAACTAAAACTAGCATGAAATAATAATTTAGTTAACTGAAATAAAAATGAAAGAGTTAAATTAAATAAAAACTACAATCAACAATGCAAAACTAAACTGAATTGCAGATAAAATCAGATTAGTTTTAGTTTTCTTTTCATTTTCTCTCCATTTTTATTGTATTTTGTTCAGTTTGACTTATAGAGATAACGGGCTAGTACCAGTAGGGAGACCATTTCCGCCTCTGTGATGAAAGAAAATATTGCTATCTCAAAATAATGACTTACGATCTCAAAATAATGAGAAAGTATCTCAAAACATGAAAAATGTGTTGTTTTCCTTAATACCTGAAAAACTAAAACTAAAAAAACTAAAATAAAAACTAATAAAAAATGTACTATAATAACCCTGCTCCAGACAAACTTATAAATATATAGGCCACCACCATCATACAAACAGAAAATACAGTAAATATGCAAACAAAATTTAACATGAATTATTAAATATTATTATTAATCAAGGCTCCATTTAGCTTGTTTGTGACAACATGGGTGAAACTCATCATTTATCACCTTTTTTCCCCCCACCATCAACACCAGCTAACTTATTAATGTGACTCTGCTTGTTTGTTTAAACCATTAATTTACCAGTAATCATTTCTATTAGTTTGTTTTGCATTATGTTTGGTTACAATTTACCTTCAGCAACCTTTTGGTTAATGTATTAAAGTTAATTATTGTTTATAATTGGGTTCAATAAACATCTATCTATCCCTCCCTCCCTCTCTCTCTCTCTATCTCTCTCTCTTTATCTATCTATCTATCTATCCGTCCCTCCCTCCCTCCCTCTCTCTCTCTCTATCTCTCTATATCTATCTATCTATCTATCTATCTAGCCATCCATCCATCCATCCATCCATTCATCCATCCATCCCTCTCTCTCTCTATCTATCTCTTATTCACCTCTCTCTCTCTCTCTCTCTCTCTCTCTCTCTCTCTCTCTCTCTATCTATCTATCTATCTATCTTAGTTCTGAGTTTCATAAGTTATGTACCAAACCCATCATGTGTGTACAAAACAACAGGAAGAACCGCCCAACTACTTCCTGTGTTCATACACCGGTGATGTCATTGGGTTAGACTTATTAGAGAAGGAGGGAGAGAGGAAGGGAGGAAGGAAAGGAAGGAATGAAGGACAGAAGGAAAGAAGTAAAGGGGATGGAGGGAGGAAATATGAAAGGAGGAGGAGAGAAGGAAGGAGGGAGGAAGGACAGACGGAAGAAAGGAAGGAAGGATCAGCATCATTTTAAAAAAAGACAAGTTTCAGTTAAATTAAATAAGTATGTAATTTTAAGTTTCTGGAGCTCTTCACTGGAGCCGTAGCTTTATAACGGCTGAAGGAAGTTATGACACCTTTAATTCAAGTATGTACAGATTGTGAAGAGAGGAGACGGTGCTGATTGCCGTTCGAAGTGGCATGTCATAGATTTTTTTTTTACCCCAGGGCCCCGAATGTGTGAACTTGGCCACGCTTGTATCAGCATGTGGGACGGCCAGTGGGATCAACACAGATGCCACTATGATGACTAAATCAGTTTCACAGTGCCCTGAGTCACCTGACACACTGATCCAGAGCTGTTTCCTAGGCAACCAAGTAAAATTTCATGCTGTGTGTTTTCTCAGTGTTTGGCATGATGTGGCACACTCATTTACAGAAAAGACATCAAGACGCTTTTCACCAGATTTATTCCAAGAAAGAAAAAAAAAAATCAAATCAAATCAAATCAAAAAATTTCATCCATTAGTCTTCTTCTTAAAATTGTCCTTGTTCATTACATTTGAAGAAGAGCGAGACCACCAGCACTCAGAAATAAAATAAAAAAAAAAACCAACAACAATAAAATAATTAACAGATGACATTTCAGATTAGTTTGGGTTCTTATTCGTGGTAGCGTATCATATGTATATCCTTAATACACATATATAGTTTCCTTTCATTGCCTCTTTCTAAAAGTCTAAAGCTTGACGTTCAAAAATAATAATCAAAAAAAAAAAAAAAAAAGGAGAGAGAGGACAGATGCAACCACTTTAAATACATTACAGAATTGAAATACTTCCCATTTTTAATAATGACAGACAATCAAGTAACATTTTTCTTTTTAAAACTTTGATATTTACAGCCATTATATTTTTTTGCCACTTTTTTATTTTTTATTTTTTTAAAACAATTATTGTCACAGGTGATCATTACAATGACGTTACATCACAGGTTAGAGTCCCGCTGCTCTGTGATGATGGGAAATAGATCTGAGTTGTTTCGTACTTCCTGGTACAAGCTGCGGTGAAGTTTTACCATTTTAACCATAGACTGTATAAAAGAAATGGACGTAACATCCGTGACGTCACCCATTGGTTTGTGGACTGCTGCTCGGAAGCCAATAGTTTTAGAATCTAGGCAGCGCCATCTTGAAAATGTCAGGTGCATGCTGGGAAAAATAAAAACACGGATTCTACTTATATGGGCATGAGGCGGGGCCATGGGCGGAGCCAACGGCGGAGCGGGGGAGGTTGCTATGGTTGCGAGGGCTGAATCTTGACACGGATTCTACTTATATGGGCATGAAGCGGGGCCATGGGCGGAGCCAACGGCGGAGTAGGGGAGGTTGCTATGGTTGCGAGGGCTAGATTTCGATGACATTGGTCAATCAACCTGTCAATCACGACGTAGCCACGCCCTCATTCATACCCTGCTTTATCGTCAAATATATATATATAAAATGTTTGAAGGTGTGCCTGCTTTTCTCTTGCGGCTCGGGCCAGGAAGTAGGAAATGTTTGCTTGGCACATACAGCCATGAAACTTTCTAAAAACAAACATAAAAGGGACAGATACACACTCAGAATAAAAAAAACCGTCAAAGGTCTGGACCCTCTTCAGAAGTATTTCAGGGTTAATCAGCTGATCTTCTCTCAGCAGTTACGTCACAATCTAAACTCTGAAATGCGCCTCCGAGACCTCTAGACCTAAAGTAGGCTAATAATTTAACAAGAGGCGTAGGTATTTACACAGGAGGAGTCTACTGTATGCAACATCACAGAGCCAGACACTTCATATTGCACATGAAAAAAAAAGGCAGGTACGTAGGCTATGAAACGGTGGCTCTAAAAAAAAAAAAAAAAAAAAAAAAGACACAACAGAAATGGGAAGCCACGTGTGAGAGAAAGACAGACGGCTCTTCTATACTATCACATCTGTACGCCATTTTAAAAAAAAAAAAACCTTTACAGTAGAAAATATTCCCGACCAAGGCAGATTAAACGATTTCATCCCATCGCGTTAATGCATATCAGGATGTAGCTAACACATACATCAATCCACTTCGCCGGCCAATTAACCTTTAATCCTTTCTAATGCACCCCGAGACGCTTTCAAAATAAAATATATATTTAAACCCCTCTGATTGCGGTATTTTTTTGCTTTCATCTACCTTCACTGGCTTTATCAGGGCTGCATAAGAGGGCGGACCATTGAAGAAACTCTGGCAGATCACTTGAGGTTAGCTTCTTTGGTGTAGCCAGCTTTGTAAACACTGGTTATACCAAATATATGTCTCTTGATCTTTATCCAACTATACCTCCACTCGTCTCTCTCTCTCTCTCTCTCTCGCGCGCCCCCTCTTATCTACACACCCACACGTCCATCCACTCCCCCACCTGGCTTACATACTGTTTTATCCAGTACAGGAGTTCAGCATCATCTTAACTATTCAATGGTTATCTTTCTCAAACACCGCAGCATTTCTTTATGGCATATTGTAACAAAAAAAAAAAAAAAAAAAAAATTAAACCCACACACACACAGTCCCAAAACCCAAAACGAGGCACAGTCTGAGAAGCTTGAGATTCTGATTTTTCAGTTTCTACCATGGCTACATCTTTAATTTCCTTTTTTAAAAAATAATTTCCAGGGTGCATCATCATCATCATCATCATCGAGAACGAACATAAATGTGTCTGCCTGTGTGTGTGACGTCCACCGGTGGCTGTACAGGATTTAACTTAAACTAGAGAAAGGAGAGTGAAAAGACGTGACATCTGAGGTTTTCACATATATATATATATATATAGAAGTATTTCACAAATATACATCTTCTGAGCATGGTGATCATTCAGTCGACACACTGATACTCAAACTATGTCTATAACAAATATACAACATACATACTAAACGGACTCTTTATTTCAATTTTCATATATTAAAAGCTCTAAGAAAGGCAGCAAAGATGCGCAATAAGGCAGATCCATATGACACACTCAATGACACACTCCATATAACACGCTCTAACTCTGGCACATTTATACACGACAGATGAGACGGATCTTTTAAAGGGCTTCGGTTTGCTCTCTATCTAAAAATGGTTTCATGAGGAAATCAACGAACTAAAGAGGAAAAAAGACTGAGGTTAAAAATTGCAAAAGGGTGGCAGGAAAAAATAAATTGAGGATGAGTTTTTTTTAATATGCTGTGAGTTGGCTCTGTTTGGGAGTGGGAGGTTATGGCCAGGGATCATCTGTGACTCTGCAATTGATCAGTGATTGTCAAATTCTCCCTTAAATCCTCCTTAAAATGAGGAAACAGTGAATCAGATGATGTTGGAGCAAGTTTTTCTCTCTGATGAACTGAATAAAAAAGTATTTTTCCAAATGGTATAAAAATGGACGGCGTGAATTTTGTTAGCTGTGGAGAAATCAACACTGACGCAGATCAAAGGAATAATACATGAGGTGTCCATATAGCATGCATTCATAAGCATCAGGTGAGGAGGGACTATGGCAGCTGCTTGTGTGTGAACAAAGCTAAGCCATTTGAAATCAATATAAGCTATTATGAAACATTTTACTCAAAGTATAGCACTTATCTCACTGTTACATGTTGAAGTCTTTTTCCATAAGAACGAATAGTTTTTTTTTTCTGTTGTGTGTCTAAAACACAATGTGCATGTACATAATGTGTGTGTGTCAGTGTGTGTGTGTGTGTGTGTGTGTGTGTGTGTGTGTGTTTTTACAACATTAATCAGGATCAGTACTGTTATGAATGAACTCGTGATTCGTGGTAAAAACTTATTTTTCCAGTGTAGCTGCTGAAAAAGATAAAAGTCACCACCTTCTGCTTTCCTGAACTGGAGACACAAGCAACAAGTAGCATCTAATCACTGAACCGGCTCAGATGGATCCACTCGTTTCAAATTGCTTGTTGGATTCAATCAGTTTGAAACTTTGTCCTGTCCGTTCTGCATGGCTGCTAAGCATCTAAGTGATTGACAGCAGAGAGAGACCCTCCTCTCTCTTAGGTCGCTAAAAAGGTATCCTCAGCCTCTTTTATTGGACCACAGAAAAACATCAGGAACCGTCGTCAGGCCGCCGACGTCACTGACCCCTCCCTCCTTCGGCATCGTCGAGGCAACCGTTGAGGCAGTGGTCGTCACTCCCGAAAGCCCCTTGGGACTGCAGTAGCTCGTATTCCTGGTCCAGGAAGTCGAGGCTGTTGTTGCTAGGCAACCCCCGGATGGTGAACTTGTGGGACACT
>NC_070583.1:32735403-32740403 GCF_027409825.1 Scomber japonicus | reverse complement strand
CTATAATGGAGTGGAGTTCATTGAATATCGTGAAATATAGACCACAAGGTCATTTCCTACTGTACAAGCTCAGCATCCCATAATCTCCATTGTCCTAGAAATGGGTCAGTGTTACTATATAGTCACTAAAGATCTTTAGGTATGTGCAGAGGAGCCGCTGGAGTGAAGCGCGAGCAGCTCCTGTTGTTCACGTCTTTCTACTGCATGTAAGCTAGGGCTGCTCGATTATGGAAAAAATCATAATCACGATTATTTGGGTCAAAATTGAAATCACGATTATTAAAATGAACTTTTTTTAACTTTAGAAACTTGCTGCATTACTTGAACATTTCTTGTCCATTCGGTTTAATTAGTTTTCTCTCCCAGCAGCAGCCTTTTATCTGCCGCTTAACGCAACAAACAGCAGAATATGTGCAGAGATATTAGAGCTGAGCTGGTTACCATGACGACAGTTCACACATCACTTCCTGGTTTTTAATAATTAGTCAGTAAACTCAGCATCGTCTGACGCAGGCTGGAAACTCTGCACTTTTATTTACAGTTAAAACATTTCGCCGTGTGTTTCAGCTTCTGTCAAACTAACGGAGCTGCAGCGGCTTCCGGTGGCTTCCGGTCTAAGCTTTTCAAAATAAAAGCTTTGTTATTGAGCGCAATCTCATTATTATTTTTAAAAATCGTTTCCCCTCGATTTTATTAGTTTTTAGATTGTTAATTGAGCAGCCTTAATGTAAGCTCACAGCAATACTGTCTGAAACTACAGTCCTTTACTCACATAAGAAGCTGATTTAAAATATATTGAGTAGAAACCGACCAACATATTTACCACTGTTGCTTCTACTACTATAACCTGTATCTCACTCTACATACTAAGGATGATTATTAACATTTATTATATAACTGTAATATCAGTATAGTACATTTGCATGATTTAACCTTTGTGTAGTCCTCCCGGGTTAAAATGACCCTGTCTGTTTTGACTGTTCCTTCTGTCCCCCCTTCCTTCCTTCCGTCTGTCCTCCCTCCATCCCCTTTTCTTCCTTCCTTCCTTCCTTCCTTCCTTCCTTTCCTTCCTCCCGTCCTCTCTCCCTCCTTCTCTCTTTATTTCATCCCTTTCTTTCTTTCCTCTGTCCTTCTTTCCTTCCTCCCTCCCTCCCTCCCTCCTACCTTTCTTCCTTCCTTTCCTTCCTCCCTTCTTTCTTTCCTCCCTCCTTTCCTTCCTTCTTTCCTCCCTTCTTCCTCCCTTTTTTCCTTCCTTCTTCCTCCCTTCCTTCCTTCTTTCCTTCCTTCTTCCTCCCTCCTTTCCTTCCTTCTTCCTCCCTCCTTTCCTTCCTTCTTCCTCCCTTCCTTCCGTCCTTCTTCCTCCCTCCTTTCCTTCCTTCTTTCCTCCCTTCTTCCTCCCTTTTTTCCTTCCTTCTTCCTCCCTCCTTTCCTTCCTTCTTCCTCCCTTCCTCCCTTCTTTCCTTCCTTCTTCCTCCCTCCTTTCCTTCCTCCCTTCCTCCCTTCTTTCCTTCCTTCTTCCTCACTCCTTTCCTTCCTTCTTCCTCCCTTCCTCCCTCCTTTCCTTCCTTCTTCCTCCCTTTCTTCCTTGACAACAGGAGGGTTAATACAGTATATATTATATTATTAACTCTAGCTACATACCAATATAAACCTGATACTCCACTAATATGGTCACAAATAGATGTACAGCAGTAACATGAAGTCAAAGTTAAATCTTTTTTAGGTCTTCATATATTTGAACTGACAGCTATCTTGCGTGTTGTCTTCCAGCCCTTGGTTTGGTCCGACAGGTCACATGACGTCATCAACAGGCACAGCAGCATGGAGCGGTGGGTTGTGCTTTTTGGATCATATCCATCTGAAACACACACACACACACACACACACACACACACACACACACACACACACACACACACACACACACACACACACACACACACACACACACACACACACACACAATTACTTATAACTACTTTATCTTTATATTACAGTATTTCAAACATCTCTGTAAAAACTATAGAGAGATACTTTTTGAAGATCTGAGCAAAGCTATTGATTAAATCACTGGACAGGAACAAAAACTTCATTTAACCTTCGTGTTGTCCTCCCGGGTCAAACTGACCCCATCTATTTTGACTGTTCCTTCCTTCTGTCCTTCTTTCCTCCCGTCTGTCCTTCTTTCCTTCCTTCTGTCCTTCTTTCTTTCTTTCCCTCCTTCCTCCCTTCCATCCTTCTTCCGCCCTTCCATCCTTCCTCCTTTTCTTCCTTCCTTCTGTCCTTCTTTCCTTCCCTCCTTCCTCCCTTCCTTCCTTCTTCCTCCCTTCCTTCCTTCCTCCTTTCCTTCCTTCTTCCTTCCTTCCTTCCATCCTCCCTTCCTTCTTCCTCCTTTCCTTCCTCCCTTCCTTCTTTCCTTCCTTCTGTCCTTCTTTCCTTCCTACCTCCCTTCCTCCCATCCTTCCTTCTTCCTTCCTCCCTTCCTTCCTTCCTCCTTTCCTCCTCCCACCCTCCCTCCCTCCCTCCTTTCCTTCCTTCTCCCCCCCTTCCTTCCTTGACTCGAGGACAACAGGAGGGTTAACTGATTTGAAATAGTTTCTATAGTCTATTCATTTATCACTTTTTAATCAAAATGCCACAATGTGCTGATAGATACCGATGATCAGAAGTCATGGCCACAGCTGAATGAGTATTTTGGTAAAAGGAAATGATTTTTAAAGGCATCTTCAACCACTTATGTCCAAGAGGTACACACTGTGGTGGGGAGCAGTTGCTTACTCATTGAGAGGTTTTTAATGTCCTTGAATTAGTTGAACAGCTCAAAATTGATTTTTACTAAGAAGACATCCACTCAGGATAACTTATAATTGGCTGCATTCAAGCGTAACGAACTACTGGCCAAGAGGTTATGGCCAATTATATTACATAAGAGTGCAGTAAGAACCCAGAAGGGGTAAATAGTCCAATAAAAGTAGACGATTATTAAGAATGTCAGTGAAGAATAGTGAGAGTTTGTCCTCAGATTCCTGCTAAATAAGTCACGCTAGCTAAGAAGCAAGTCATAATGAAAGAGAAAATGAGTTGATAAATTAACAGTCCACTTATCTGTCAGTAATTATTAAGCCAGAGAATGAATAAACACTATATGAGTTAACTTGTAATCAAGAAAAATCATCACTTAATTATCAGAATGGCAGATTTTTTTTTATTTTTTAAACCTTATTGTGGAGGGAAGACTATTCCAGATGCCCCCCCCCCCACCACAGACAACACATTCCTCCCAAACGTGGTGCGTCTGCGGGCACTAATGTGTGTGAGTGGGTGAACGAGAGGTAAACACTGAAGCACTTTGGATAAAAACGCTATATAAATGCAGCCATTTACCAAGAAACCTCGTTCAGGGTTGTGAGTCAAAAACAAAAAGCAGAGAGAGGTTCAGTAATGCGGCCGTGCTACGTAACTATGGCGACCCCTAATGGTGTTTGCCAGTGCACTGATTGATTGATTGATTGATTGATTGATTGAAGGAAGGAAGGAAGGAAAGGAGTAAGGACGAAAAGAAGAAGGAATTTAGGAGAGAAGCAAGGGAGGAAGGAAGGCTGAGAAAAGGAAGTAAATCCGTAATGAAGTTATGTTAACCCTCCCCTCTTTCTTTGCTCCTTCCTTGCTTCCTTCCTTCCTCCTTTCCTTCCTTCCTCCCTCCCTTCTCCTTTCCTTTCTTCCTTCCTTCCCTTCTCCCTCCTTCCCTCCTTTCCTTCCATTCCTCCCTCCTTTCCTTCCTCCCCCCTTTCCTTGCTTCTTTCCTCCCTCCCTCCTTTCCTTCCTCCCTCCCTCCTTTCCTTCCTTCTTTCCTCCCTCCCTCCTTTCCTTCCTTCCTTCCTCCCTCCTTTCCTTCCTCCCTCCCTTCTTTCCTTCCTTCCTCCTTTCCTTCCTCCCTCCTTTCCTTCCTCCCTCCTTTCCTTCCTTCCTTCTTTCCTTCCTCCCTCCATCCTTTCCTTCCTTCCTCCTTTCCTTCCTCCCCCCTTTCCTTCCTTCTTTCCTCCCTCCTTTCCTTCCTCCCTCCCTCCTTTCCTTCCTTCTTTCCTCCCTCCCTCCTTTCCTTCCTTCCTTCCTCCCTCCTTTCCTTCCTCCCTCCCTTCTTTCCTTCCTTCCTCCTTTCCTTCCTCGCTCCTTTCCTCCCTCCATTCTTTCCTTCCTTCCTCCTTTCCTCCCTCCCTCCTTTCCTTCCTTCTTTCCTCCCTCCTTTCCTTCCTCCTTTCCTCCCTCCTTTCCTTCCTCCCTCCTTTCCTTCCTTTTTTCCTCCCTCCCTCCTTTCCTTCTTTCCTCCCACCCTCCTTTCCTTCCTCCCTCCCTCCCTCCTTCCTTGCTGTGCTACGTAACGTACCATCAGACATCTTCTGCAGGTCCTTGAATATGCGGAGGTGGTGAGCCAGGTCTGTAGCCAGGATGATGTCTCTCATCAGATCCAGCATGCGTTGGTAATCCTACCAAACAGCAGACAGCAGAATATAATGAATTGAATTTAAAAGTGAGACAGTGTGAATATATCTTTGTAATGATTTTATATCTCACCTTCCTGTTGAACTTCTCAAATATGTTGCAGCCTTGAGTGTTGAGGATGGCGATGGCCTGGGCAAAGTGATGTCTCTGTCGGTGGTAAATGAAAATATTTAAATAGGCTGCTTTTAACCTTCCTGTCGTCCTCCCGGGTCAAATTGACACCGTCCGTTTTGACTGTTCCTTCTTTCCTTCCTTACCTTCTTCTCTCTTTCTTTCCTCCTTTCCTTCCTTCCTTCCTTCTTTCCTCCCTCCTTTCCTTCCTCCCTCTCTCCTTTCCTTCCTCCCTCTCTCCTTTCCTTCCTCTTCCTCCCTCCTTCCTTTCCTTCCTTCTTTCCTCCCTCCTTTCCTTCTTCCCTCCCTCCTTTCCTTCCTCCCTCCCTCCTTCCTCCCTCCTTTCCTTCCTTCTTCCTTCCCTCCTTCCTCCCTTCCTTCCTTCCTTC
>NC_070583.1:32732841-32734903 GCF_027409825.1 Scomber japonicus | reverse complement strand
GAGAATTATTGAGTCCCTGGAGATTTTGTTTCTTTTTTTTGAGCGGGGGGGGGGTTAATAAATAAATAAATAAAGGTTGTTTATTCTGAGTGAAGTCTATAACCTCTCTTGTTAGACTAGCACACACACACTACCCCATCTAGTTTTTTTTTATGCCCTAATATTTCTCCACACCAACTATTATCACGATTTCATGCCTCATTTAGCCTCGGGTGCCTCGGTCTATTCACACCGTAATGGAAAAAACCTGAATTCCTTCCTTCCTTCCTCCTTTCCTTCCTCCTCTCCTTCCTTCCTTCCTTCCTTCCTTCTCTCCTAAATTCCTTCCTCTTTTTGTCCTTACTCCTTTCCTTCCTTCCTTCCTTTCTTCTCTCCTAAATTCCTTCCTCTTTTCATCCTCACTCCTTTCCTTTCTTTCCTTCCTTCCTTCCTTCCTTCCTCCTCTCCTTACTCCCTTCCTTCCTCCCTTGCTTCTCTCCTAAATTCCTTCCTCTTTTTGTCCTTACTCCTTTCCTTCCTTCCTTCCTTCCTTCCTTCCTCCCTCCCTCCCTTCCTTCCTTCTCTCCTAAATTCCTTCCTCTTTTCGTCCTTACTCCTCTCCTTCCTTCCTCCCTTCCTTCTCTCCTAAATTCCTTCCTCTTTTCATCCTTACTCCTTTCCTTCCTCCCTTCCTTCTCTCCTAAATTCCTTCCTCTTTTCATCCTTACTCCTTTCCTTCCTCCCTTCCTTCTCTCCTAAATTCCTTCCTCTTTTCTCCTTACTCCTTTCTTCCTTCCTTCCTTCCTCTTTTCCTCCTTCCTTTCTTCCTTCCTTCCTCCTTTCCTTCCTTCCTTCCTTCCTCCTTTCCTTCCTCCTCTCCTTCCTCCTGTGCTGTTGAGCTGGAGCAATCAGGAAACCATCCAAGCATTAAGTCGCTGTCAGATAAGAAGAATTATTGAGTCCCTGGAGATTTTGGGGTTTCTTTTTGAGGGGGGGGGGGGGGGGGGGGTAATAAATAAATAAATAAATGTTGTTTATTCTGAGTGAAGTCTATAACCTCCCTTGTTAGACTAGCACACACACACCAGCCCATCTTGTATTTTTTATACCCTAATATTTCTCTACACCAACTATTATCACAATTTCATGCCTCATTTAGCCTCGGGTGCAAAGTCTATTCACAACGTAATGGAAAAACCTGTTTTTAAAAGATGCTACATCTGCACCATCACAAGTAGAGACAGGAGACTCAACACCAAGCCAAAGGAAGTGATTATTTCCTTTGCCCAAAATTTCATAATTATAACCCCTGCCAGGGATTATAAAAGATTACATGTGGGAAGTTTATTCTGTCGTGTCAGTCAAAGAAAAACCGACATGCAAGGTTGTAACATTTGTATTAATGGCGGACTCAAACCTCCCTGAAATCAGGAGAGGAAGGAAGAAGGAAGGAAAAGTGGGAGGAAGGAGGGAAGGAAGGAAGGAAGGAAGGTAGGAGGGAGGGAGAAAGGAAAAGAGGAAGGGAGGAGGGAAGGAAAGGAGGGAGGAAGGAAGGAAGAAGGATGGAAAGGAGGGAGGAAGGAAGGAAAGGAGGGAGGGAGGAAGGAAGGAAGGAAGGAAGTAAGGAGGGAGGGAGAAAGGAAAAGAGGAAGGGAGGAAGGAAGGAAAGGAGGGAGGAAGGAAGGAAGAAGGATGGAAAGGAGGGAGGAAGGAAGGAAAGGAGGGAGGGAGGAAGGAAGGAAGGAAGGAAGGAAGGAAGGAGGGAGGGAGAAAGGAAAAGAGGAAGGGAGGAAGGAAGGAAAGGAGGGAGGAAGGAAGGAAGAAGGATGGAAAGGAGGGAGGAAGGAAGGAAAGGAGGGAGGGAAAACGGACGGAAGGAAGGAAGGAAGGAGGGGAGGGGAGAAAGGAAAAGAGGAAGGGAGGAAGGAAGGAAAGGAGGGAGGAAGGAAGGAAGAAGGATGGAAAGGAGGGAGGAAGGAAGGAAAGGAGGGAGGGAGGAAGGAAGGAAGGAAGGAAGGAAGGGTAGGGGGGAGGGAGGGAGAAAGGAAAAGAGGAAGGGAGGAAGGAAGGAAGGAAGGTAGGA
>NC_070583.1:32722841-32727841 GCF_027409825.1 Scomber japonicus | reverse complement strand
CTCTTTCTTTCTTTCCTCCCTCCTTCCTTCTTTCCTCCCTCCCTCCCTCCCTCCCTCCTTTCCTTCCTCCCTCCCTCCCTCCTTTCCTTCCTTCCTTCCTCCTTTCCTTCCTCCCTTCCTTTCTCCTTTGCTTCTCTCCTATATTCCTTCCTCTTTTCGTCCTTACTCCTTTCCTTCCTTCCTTCCTCCTCTTCTTCCTCACTTCCTTTCTCCCTTGCTTCTCTCCTAAATTCTTTCCCTTTTTCGTCCTTACTCCTTTCCTTCCTTCTCTCCTAAATTCCTTGCTCTTTTCGTCCTTCCTTCCTTCCTTCTCTCCTTCCTTCCTTCCTCCTTTCCTTCCTTCCTCCTGTCCTTCCTTGAGGACAACAGGAGGGTTAAAAACCTCATGCTTTTGATGCCATTGTTGCATTTTTCCTGCATTTGAAGGAAGGGAGAGGGGAGGAAGGCACGGCGATGCAGAAGTCTGGAGGGGGGTTTTAAACGTATTTTGAATCCGACATGATTTGTTTCGCCTGTTTATTGTTACAGTTGTAAAAAAGGGGGTGAGGAAGAGAAGGAGGACATAGGGAGGAGGGAGGGGAAAGGAGCAGGAGATTTCTGCTTCTGAAGAATCGTCAGTTTTGGTGGGAAGAGCTCGGGGCGGTTCTTATGGGATTAACAGTATTTGGGAAAAAGGGGGTGGAGGGGCTTATTATTATATGTGGGTGCAACAACATGCTCTGTGTGTGTGTGTGAATGCGTGTGTGCGTGTCGGGTGCTTGCGCATGTGACTGGGGGGGGCGAGAGCGCTGGCAGGGGCTCGTGTTTATTCCTGTCCTGCTTGTTCTTCATCCAGCTCGGTGGATTACAGAGAAGAATGTTTGAGTGTGAGGAAACGCTGCTATTATGACTGTGTGTGGGTGTGTTTGCTCATGTATATCCTTGTGCATGCATACAGGTGTGTGTGTGTGTGTGTGTGTGTGTGTGTGTGTGTGTGTCTATGAATGAAACGTTTCCCATCACAGATAGCAGCAGGAAATTGGTTGCAATCCTGCAGGTCGTACGAAGCACAGCAGAGAAGCTCAATATGTTCACACTGTCTCATTTATACACACACACACAGACACACAGACACACACACACACACACACACACACACACACACACACACACACACACACACACACACACACACACACACACACACACACACACACACAGACACAGACGCCTCGGAGTGACTTTGTCTTGCTTTGGTCGGGACTCGGCTCCTTTCAGGGTCAAAGCAAAACCTTGACGGCTAACATCACAGCATGATGATGTGTTTTGTGTCATATTCATAAAGTATGAATGCTCGGAGACTTCATGAGTGAAATCAGAGGAGCTGAATGTCTTTATTCTACAAATAAACCATCAATAAGAAGAGAGCCATGTTAGCAGGAATATGAATATATACGTAGCAAAGTCATTAAAAGCACGCTGCACTGCTTGGCTACTTTGACCCTGTGGATGTGGTCCTGTGGCGTCATGGTAACACAGACGGGGTTTAGGGAGGATGAGCTGGGGTCGTAATAATCTCTTACATGTGATGAAAGAAACAGATTCAGCTCCATTCATATTTAGAGTGAGTAATAAAAAATGACAATCTTGAAAAAGGCAAAAGTAAGACTATGCACCAGAGTCCCTTTAATAATTGACTAGTTATATAAATCTGTGAGCTTAAGCTGCTTTATAAAATCTTGTTTTTTGGATTAAAAAAATAAAAATAAAATCAATGATCAAGAATCCAATTAAACTCCTTTAAACTCCCAGACTCATAAACAAAAGAGCCCAGAGTGAAGTTGCAATTAACAATTATATGTCTGAGGATTATTTGTTCTGATTAAGCTCATAAATACTCATAGAAATACTAAATATAAAGTCCTTCCTTCCTTCCTTCCCTCCTACCTTCCTTCCTCCCTCCTTTCCTTCCTTATTTTGTCTGTCCTTCCTTCCTTCCTTTCCTTTTTCCTCCCTTCCATCCCTTTTTCCTCCCTTCCATCCTTCCTTCCTTCCTTCCTCCCTCCTTCTTTCCTCCTCCCTTCCATCCCTCCTTTTTTCCTCCTTCCTTCCTTCCTCCCTTCCTTTCCTTCCTCCCTCCCTCCTACCTTCCTTCGTGCGTCCTTCCTTCCTTCCTCCCTTCCTTTCCTTCCTCCCTCCTTTCTTTCCTCATTTCCTCCCTCCCTCCTTTCCTCCCTCACTCCTTTCCTTCCTCCCTCCTTCCTTTCCTTCCTTCTTCCTCCTTTCCTTCCTCCTTCCTTCCCTTCCTTCTCCCTCCCTCCCTCCCTCCCTCCCTCCCTTCCTCCCTACTTCCTTTCCTCCCTTCTTCCTCCCTTCCATCCTTCTTCCCTCCTTCCTTTCCTTCCTTCTTCCTCCCTTCTAACTTTCCTTCCTTCCTTGACTCGAGGACAACAGGAGGGTTAACGGTAAATAAGTAGCATGAAAAAATATTAGTATGAAAAAGGTAACCAGCCTGCGTCTTTGTTCCTTCAGTGTAATATAACCTTCAAGTCTCCTATACTGTATTATACTATCTGCTTTAATCTCTTATTCTTTACTCTGTGAATATTGTTATCAGGTTGCTGCTGCTGCACACACTGCTGGAGCTGAAGTCTGATATCTGCTCGCTTTCTCCCCCTCTCACCTATAGCTTCCCTTCCTTCTCTGCAATCAATCACCTCCCTCGCTGCTTCCCTCTCTCTGTGTATCATACATATGGAAGGAGAAAGGGAAGGGGGGGGGGGCACACTATGGCTTTGAGATTGATAAACTAATTGTGTGATAAATAGACTGTGGTATAAGTAATGACAGGGAAGAAGGAAGAAGGGAGAAGGGAGAAGGGAGAAGGGAGAAGGGAGAAGGGAGAAGGGAGAAGGAAGAAGGGAGAAGGGAGAAGGGAGAAGGGAGAAGGGAGAAGGGAGAAGGGAGAAGGACAAAGGGAGAAGGAGAAGGGAGAAGGAAGAAGGGAGAAGGGAGAAGGGAGAAGGGAGAAGGGAGAAGGACGAAGGGAGAAGGGAGAAGGGAGAAGGGAGAAGGGAGAAGGGAGAAGGGAGAAGGGAGAAGGACGAAGGGAGAAGGACGAAGGAGAAGGGAGAAGGGAGAAGGGAGAAGGGAGAAGGAAGAAGGGAGAAGGGAGAAGGGAGAAGGGAGAAGGGAGAAGGATGAAGGAAGAAGGAAGAAGGGAGAAGGGAGAAGGGAGAAGGGAGAAGGAAGAAGGAAGAAGGGAGAAGGAAGAAGGACGAAGGATGAAGGGAGAAGGGAGAAGGGAGAAGGGAGAAGGGAGAAGGACAAAGGGAGAAGGGAGAAGGGAGAAGGGAGAAGGACGAAGGAAGAAGGGAGAAGGGAGAAGGGAGAAGGGAGAAGGGAGAAGGGAGCAGGGAGAAGGGAGAAGGAAGAAGGAAGAAGGGAGAAGGGAGAAGGGAGAAGGACGAAGGGAGAAGGAAGAAGGGAGAAGGGAGAAGGACGAAGGGAGAAGGGAGAAGGGAGAAGGGAGAAGGGAGAAGGGAGAAGGACGAAGGACGAAGGACGAAGCGAGAAGGATGAAGGGAGAAGGGAGAAGGGAGAAGGGAGAAGGGAGAAGGGAGAAGGGAGAAGGGAGAAGGGAGAAGGGAGAAGGGAGAAGGGAGAAGGACGAAGGGAGAAGGGAGAAGGGAGAAGGGAGAAGGGAGAAGGAAGAAGGGAGAAGGGAGAAGGGAGAAGGGAGAAGGGAGAAGGGAGAAGGAAGAAGGGAGAAGGGAGAAGGACGAAGGGAGAAGGAAGAAGGGAGAAGGGAGAAGGACGAAGGGAGAAGGGAGAAGGGAGAAGCTACTAGGAAGGAATATCATGTTTTGTTTTGCATGTACTGTCCGTCTTTAGCTCTGGTGTGTGTGTGTGTGTGTGTGTGTGTGTGTGTGTGTGTGTGTGTGTGTGTGTGTGTGTGTGTGTGTGTGTGTGTGTGTGTGTGTGTGTGTGTGTGTGTGTGTCCATGTGGGAGTTTATGAATGATCTCAACCACTTACATAATTGATGACTTTGAGCTGGAGAGAGGCTGCATCGAGGTCATAGAGCTCACCTAAAAGAGAAAAGAGAGAGAGAGAGAGAGAGAGAGAGAGAGAGAGAGAGAGAGAGGGGGGAGAGAGAGAGAGAGAGAGAGAGAGAGAGAGAGAGAGAGAGAGAGAGAGAGAGAGAGAGAGAGGAATAAGAGCAGATAGGCATTAAGGACCACAGGGATGCAGAGCATGTACACAACACGGACAGGAAGCAACGGAGGGAGCGATGCATTGAGACGGGGAGGTCGAGGAAAGGGTGAATAAGAACCGAGCGAACAGAAGCACGAATAATGAAGACAAGACAACGGATGGAGGTTATCTGAACTCCACATTGTGACAAAGTGGGGGGGGGGGGGCATACCATGTGTCCCCTTTAACCTTCCTGTTGTCCTCCCGGGTCAAGTTGACCCCGACTGTTCCTTCTTTCCTTCCTCCCTTCCTTTCTTCTTTCCTCTGTCCTTCTTTCCTACCTTTCACCCTTCTTCTTTTCCCTTGTTCCTCCCTTCTATCCTTCCTTTTCTTTCCTTTCCTTTCCTTTCCTTCCTTCCTCTGTCCTTCTTTCCTACCTTTCTCCCTTCTTCTTTTCCTTCCTTCCTCCCTCCTTCCTTCCTTCTTCCTCCCTCCCTTCCTTCCTCCCTGCCTCCCTCCTTTCCTTCCATCTTCCTCCCTTCCTTCCTTCTTTCCTCTGTCCTTCTTTCCTCCGTCCTTCCTCCCTTCCTTCTTCCTCCCTCCTTTCCTTCCGTCTTCCTCCCTTCCTTCCTTTTTTCCTCTGTCCTTCTTTCCTTCACTCCTTTCCTTCCTTCCTCTTTTCCTTCCTCCCTCCCTCCTTCCTTGTTTCTTCCCTTTTGCTTACACGTTTAACATGATGGCACTTCTTCTTCTTTTAAATAAAGAGATGAAGAAGAAGAGATGGACAGATGAAGCAGGGACACAGAAAGCAACTCGAGGCAGAGG
>NC_070583.1:32707841-32710341 GCF_027409825.1 Scomber japonicus | reverse complement strand
CAATTCCTTCAAAATAAAACTAAACTAAAAACTAGTCAATTCCTTCAAAATAAAACTAAACTAAAACTAGTCAATTCCTTCAAAATAAAACCAAACTAAAACCTAGTCAATTCCTTCAAAATAAAACCAAACTAAAACCTAGTCAATTCCTTCAAAATAAAACTAAACTAAAACTAGTCAATTCCTTCAAAATAAAACTAAACTGAAAACTAGTCAATTCCTTCAAAATAAAACCAAATTAAAAACTAGTCAATTCCTTCAAAATAAAACCAAACTAAAAACTAGTCAATTACTTCAAAATAAAACCAAACTAAAAACTAGTCAATTCCTTCAAAATAAAACCAAACTAAAACTAGTCAATTCCTTCAAAATAAAACTAAACTAAAACTAGTCAATTCCTTCAAAATAAAAACTAAACTAAAACTAGTCAATTCCTTCAAAATAAAACTAAACTAAAACTAGTCAATTCCTTCAAAATAAAACTAAACTAAAACTAGTCAATCACTTGTTAAACTCACTAAAACTAAACTGAAATAAAAAAGCAAACTGAAAAAACTAAATAAAAATAAAAACTAAAGAAAATGTCAAAACTAAAATAACCCTGGTGTGTATGTGTGTATATATGTGTGTGTGTGTGTGTGTGTGTGTGTGTGTATAAATACCGTGCTGGGTAGCAGCTCCTGTATGCTGTCTCCAAGGGCAACTCGCAGGGAGCGCGTGTCGACAACCGCCGCCAGCCGCAGCAAAGCATCCTGGGAAGGGAGACAAACAGATGCCCTGATGTCTGTTTGCTTGTGTGTTTATGATCTCAATATGTGGCTCCAAAAAAAAAAAAAAAAAACCCGAGGCCTTGGCTATAGTTTTGTCTTTTTGTGGGCACAAGGTTTATATTGCAACTGCTCTTCCCCAGATATTTAGTTTGGCGAGCTGCTCGGGCCTGTGAAACAATATTTAAACTGTGTCACACTCGGTAAACGTAAAGCAATCTGCGACCGTTGGAGGGGACTTAACGATCAACTGAAGTCAGACGCCGTCAGGGATTAGCGGAGTTAGTTTAGCTCTTCAGGACACACAATGCTTTTGTTTCATTCTTGGCATTGTGGAAATCAAACACATGACAATTCATCTGCTGCTGATTATTCATGAAATGTAAAAGTTTGTAGTAAGGCTGTTCAATTAATTAAAATGTGATTGTGATTACGATTTATGGGGCCAAACGATCTCAAAACTAATAAAATCAAGGGGGAAACGATTTTTAATAATGAAGAGATAGCGCTCAATAACAAAGGTTTTATTTTGAAAAGCTTAGACCGGAAGCCACTGCAGCTCCGTTAGTTTGACAGAAGCTGAAACACACGGTGAAATGTTTTAACCGTAAATAAAAGTGCAGAGTTTCCAGCCTGCGTCAGACGATGCTGAGTTTACTGACTAATTATTAAAAACCAGGAAGTGATGTGTGAACTGTCGTCATGGTAACCCGCTCAGCTCTAATATCTCTGCACATATTCTGCTGTGTGTTGCGTTAAGCGGCAGATAAAAGGCTGCTGCTGGGAGAGAAAATTAATTAAACCGAATGGACAAGAAATGTTCAATAAATGCAGCATGTTTCTAAAGTTTTAAAAAAATCGTTTTAAAAATCGTGATTTCAATTTTGACCCAAATAATCGTGGTTATGATTTTTTCCATAATCGAGCAGCCCTAGTTTGTAGTGTTACTGTTAGTTTAGCTCTTCAGGACACATGATGCTTTTGTTTCTTTTTTGGCACTGTCAAACACATGACAATTCATTTGTAGAGTTTGCTGTTGATTATTCATGAAATGTAAAAGTTTGTAGTGTTACTGTTAGTAAAAATAAAAAATCTCAACATATTGTAACGTCCCTCAATAACCACCCGCCGAGACGTTAGCCGGTTTAACTGGCTCTTTACTCTTGATTGTTACACAGGCTACTCTGGGCCGTAGCCAACGGCAAAAAACCAAAAACCTAACATCAGTAGCTCGCTATCCACACCTGTGCTGCCGTCTTCTGGGAGCGTACCTATGTTCCCCGGGTCCTATGTTCCCCGATCGCGGCTAACTCAGTTGCTAGCTCGGCGGCTAACTCCGCTGTTAGCTCGGTGGCTAATTCGGCTGCTAACTCGACTGCTAACACACCGGCTAACTGAGCTAACTGGCTAACTGTAGACGGGATCATTCCTATGTTCCCCGGTCACAAAGCGGGGAACATAGGGATGATCCCCGTCTTCTCATGCAGAGGCTAACAACAACAAACACACGTACACGCTAGCTGCAGGGCTCACTCTCAAGACGCGTTCACAGACACTCGGAAAAACCAGCACTCTAACTGAACAGAACAGAATCTGGCTTAAACTCTCAACTTTATAAAACACAATATATTCTCTCTCTTTTCTTTGCCGATGTTCTTTGAAGATTCGATTAAAAAAGCACTTTACTTGTAAGAGAGTGGTGATTATCATATAATTAGATTCGACCTCTGATC